>NW_027143140.1:0-79698 GCF_026170545.1 Melanerpes formicivorus
CCCAGTCCCAGCCCCAGCCCCAGCCCAACCCCAGCCCAGCCCCAGCAACCGGGCCCAGCCCTGCCCCATGCCCAGCCCCAGCCCCAGCCATGCCACGAGTCCAGCCCCAGCCCAAGGCCCAGCCTCCAGCCTAGTCCTGCCCCAGCCCCGGCCCCAACCTCAGTGCCAGCCCTGCTCCCAACCCCGGCCCCAGCCCTGGCTCCAGCCCTACCCCAGCCCTGCCCCAGCCTCGGGCCCAGCCCAGACCCAGACTCGGGTCTAGCCCAGTCCCAGCCCTGCCCCAGAACAGCCCCAGCCACCGCCCAGCCCCAGCCCTGCCCCCAGCCCAGCCCCATCCCCACCCTGTACCCAGCCCCAGCCCCAGCCCCAGCCCTGCCCCAGCCCAGACCCAGACTCGGGTCTAGCCCAGGCCCTGCCCCGGCCCAGGCCCTGCCCCAGCCCAGCCCCAGCCCCAGCCCCAGCCCAGCCCAACCCTGCCCTCAGCCCCAGCCACAGCCCAGCCCCAGCCCTGGACCCAGCCCCAGCTCAGCCCCAACCCCAGCCCTGCCCCAGCCCAGACCCAGCCACAGCCACAGCCACAGCCCCATCCCTGCCCCAGCCCAGACCCAGCCCCAGCCCCAGCCCCAGCCCTGCCCCAGCCCTGCCCTCAGCCCAGCCCCAGCCCTTCCCCTGCCCCAGCCCCAGCCCAGCCCTGCCCTCAGCCCTAGCCCCAGCCCAGCCCCGGCCCTGCCCAGGCCCAGCCCCAGCCCCAGCCCCAGCCCACCCCAGCCACAGCCCAGCCACAGCCCTGGACCCAGCCCCAGCCCCAGCCCAGCCCCTGCCCAGCCCCACTCCCATCCCTGCCCCCAGCCCTGCCCCAGCCCCAGCCCAGCCCAGCCCTGTCTCAGCCCAGCCCCAGCCACAACCCAGCCCCAGCCCTGGACCCAGCTCCAGCCCCAGCCCTGCCCCAGCCCTGCCCTCAGCCCACCCCTAGCCCTTCCCCAGCCCCAGCCCTAGCCCAGCCCTGCCCTCAGCCCTAGCCCCAGCCCAGCCCCGGCCCAGCCACAGCCCCAGCCCCAGCCCTGCCCCAGCCCAGCCCCAGCCACAACCCAGCCACAGCCCTAACCCAGCCCTGCCCTTAGCCCAGCCCCAGCCCTGCCCCAGCCCAGCCCCCTGCCCCAGCCCCAGCCCTGCCCCAGCCCAGCCCCTGCCCCAGCCACCGCCCAGCCCCAGCCCTGTCCCAGCCCCAGACCAGCCATAGACTTGGTTCCTGCCCCAGCCCCAGCCCAGAACCCAGCCCAGCCTCAGCCCAGCCGCAGCCCTGCCCTAGCCCCAGACCTAGCCCAGCCCTGCCCTCAGCCCAGGCCCAGCCCAGCCCCAGCCCCAGCCCCACACTCGGCCTCATCCCAGCCCTGCCCTTCCCCAGCCCTGCCCCAGCCTCGGGCCCAGCCCTGTCCCAGGCCCAGCCCAGAACCCAGCCCAGCCTCAACCCCGGCCCCAGCCCTGCCCCAGCCTCACCCCTAGCCTAGCACTGCCCTGAACCCTAGCCCAGCCCTGCCCACAGCCCCAGCCCCAGCCACAGCCCAGACCCAGCCCTGGACCCAGCCCCAGCCCTGCCCCAGCCCAGCCCCAGCCCCAGCCCAGCACAGCCCCAGCCCCGGCCCCTGCCCCTGCCCCAGTCCTGCCCAGCCCTACCCCAGCCGAGTCCCCGGTCCCAGCCCAGCCCAGCCCCATCCCCATCCCTACCCCCCAGCCTAGCCCCAGCCCCAGCCCTTCCCCAGCCCTGCCCCAGCCTCAGTCTCAGCCCTGACCCATGCCCAGCCCAGACCACAGCCCAGCCCCACTCTCAGCACCAGCCCTAGCCCAGCCCTGCCCTCAGCTCCAGCCCCAGCTCCAGCCCCCACCCTCGGCCCCCAGCCCAGCCCCAGCCCCAGCCCCTGCCCCAGCCCATCCACAGCTAAAGCCCAGCCCCAGCCCTGGAAAGAGCCCAGCCCCAACACAGCCCCGACCACAGCCCCGGCCCCAGCCCCAGCCCAGCCCCCGCCCCATCCCTGCCCCAGCCCAGCCCCAGCCCCAGTCCTGCCCCATCCCAGCCCCCAGCCCCAGCCCTGCCCAAGCCCTGCCCCCAGCCCAGCCCCAGCTACAGCCCTGCCCCAGCCCTGGCCCCAGCCCCAGCCCCAGTCCTGCCCCAAACCTTGGTTCCAGGCCCGGCTCCAGTCCCCGCCCCAGCCCAGCCCTGCTCCCAGCCCCGGCCCCAGCCCCGGCTCCAGCCCCGGCCCCAGCCCAGCACTAGCCCAGCCTTGCCCCAGCCCCAGCCGCAGCCCAGCCCCAGCCCCAGCCCCACCCCCGGCCCCAGCCCAGCCCCTGCCCAGCCCCACTCCCATCCCTGCCCCCAGTCCTGCCCCAGCCCCAGCCCCAGCCCCAGCCCACCCCAGCCACAGCCCAGCCACAGCCCTGGACCCAGCCCCAGCCCCAGCCCAGCCCCTGCCCAGCCCCACTCCCATCCCTGCCCCCAGCCCAGCCCCAGCCCCAGCCCTGTCTCAGCCCAGCCCCAGCCACAACCCAGCCCCAGCCCTGGACCCAGCCCCAGACCCAGCCCCAGCCCTAGCCCAGCCCTGCCCTCAGCCCACCCCCAGCCCTTCCCAGCCCCAGCCCTAGCCCAGCCCTGCCCTCAGCCCTAGCCCCAGCCCAGCCCCGGCCCAGCCACAGCCCCAGCCCCAGCCCTGCCCCAGCCCAGCCCCAGCCACAACCCAGCCACAGCCCTAACCCAGCCCTGCCCTTAGCCCAGCCCCAGCCCTGCCCCAGCCCAGCCCCTGCCCCAACCCCAGCCCAGCCCCAGAACAGCCCCAGCCACCGCCCAGCCCCAGCCCTGTCCCAGCCCCAGACCAGCCATAGACTTGGTTCCTGCCCCAGCCCCAGCCCAGAACCCAGCCCAGCCTCAGCCCAGCCGCAGCCCTGCCCTAGCCCCAGACCTAGCCCAGCCCTGCCCTCAGCCCCACACTCGGCCTCATCCCAGCCCTGCCCTTCCCCAGCCCTGCCCCAGCCTCGGGCCCAGCCCTGTCCCAGGCCCCAGCCCAGACCCAGCCCAGCCTCAACCCCGGCCCCAGCCCTGCCCCAGCCTCACCCCTAGCCTAGCACTGCCCTGAACCCTAGCCCAGCCCTGCCCACAGCCCCAGCCCCAGCCACAGCCCAGACCCAGCCCTGGACCCAGCCCCAGCCCTGCCCCAGCCCAGCCCCAGCCCAGCCCAGAACCCAGCCCAGGCCCCAGCCACAGCCCTGCCCCAGCCCCCAGCCCCAGCCCAGCCCTGCCCTCAGCCCAGGCCCAGCCCTAGCCCAGCCCTGCTCTCAGCCACAGCCCCAGCCCCAGCCCTGCCCCAGTCCCTGCCCCAGCCCAGTCCTGGTCCCAGCCCAGCCCCAGCCCTACCCCAGCCCTGCCCTCAGGCCCCAGCCCCAGCCCCCGCCCCAGACCTGCCCTGCCCTTGACTTGGTTCCAGCCCCAACCCCAGCCCTGCCCCCAGCCCAGCCCTGCCCCCAACCCGGGCCCCAGGCCAAGGCCCAGCCTCCAGCCTAGTTCTGCCCCATCCCCGGCCCCAGCCCAGCCCCAGCCCCAGCCCCAGCCCTGCCCCAGCCCCCGGCCCCAGACTCGGCCCCAGCCCCGCCCCAGCCCTGTCCCCAGCCCCTTCCCTGCCCCAGCCCTACCCCAGCCCAGTCCCGGTCCCAGCCCAGGCCCAGCCCTGCCCCAGGCCCAGCCCAGACTCCAGCCCAGCCCCACCCTCGGCCCCAGCCCAGCCCCAGCCCCAGCCCTGGACCCAGCCCTCAGCCCAGGCCCAGCCCTAGCCCAGCCCTGCCCTCAGCCCAGGCCCAGCCCTAGCCCAGCCCTGCTCTCAGCCACAGCCCCAGCCCCCTGCCCTGCCCCAGTCCCTGCCCCAGCCCAGTCCTGGTCCCAGACCAGCCCCTGCCCTGCCCCAGCCCTCAGCCCAGGCCCAGCCCTGGACCCAGCCCTCAGCCCAGGCCCAGCCCTAGCCCAGCCCTGCTCTCAGCCACAGCCCCAGCCCCAGCCCTGCCCCAGTCCCCTGCCCCAGCCCAGTCCTGGTCCCAGACCAGCCCCTGCCCTGTCCTGGTCCCAGACCAGCCCCTGCCCTGCCCCAGCCCGCAGCCCAGGCCCAGCCTTGGACCCAGCCCTCAGCCCAGGCCCAGCCCTAGCACAGCCCTGCTCTCAGACACAGCCCCAGCCCCAGCCCTGCCCCACTCCCTGCCCCAGCCCAGTCCTGGTCCCAGCCCAGCCCCTGCCCTTCCCCTAGCCCCATCCCTAGCCCAGCCCTACCCTCAGGCCCCAGCCCCAGCCCCAGACTCGGCCCCAGCCCCGCCCCAGCCCTGTCCCCAGCCCCTTCCCTGCCCCAGCCCTACCCCAGCCCAGTCCCGGTCCCAGCCCAGGCCCAGCCCTGCCCCAGCCCCAGCCCCAGCCCCAGCACAGCCCCACCCAGCCCCAGCCCCAGCACAGCCCCACCCAGCCCCAGCCCCAGCCGAGGCCCCGTCCCTGGCCCAGCCTTCAACCCAGCCTCAGCCCCATCCCTGCCCCCAGCCCCAGCCCCAGCCCAGCCCCAGCCCTTCCCCAGCCCCAGCCCCAGCCCAGGCCGCAGCCCAGCGCTAGCCCAGCCCTGCTCCCCAGCCCCGACCCCAGCCCCAGCCCTAGCCCTACCCCAGCCCTGCCCCAGCCACGGGCCCAGCCCTGCCCCAGGCCCAGCCCAGAACCCAGTACAGGCCCAACCTCAGCTCCAGTCCTGCCCCAGCCCCAGTCCTGCCCCAGCCCTGGTCCCAGCCCTAGCCCCAGCCCTGCTCAAGACTTGGTTACAGCCCCAGCCCTGTCCCAGCCCAGCCTCAGCCCCGGCCCCAGCCCTTCCCCATCCCCAGTCCTAGACCAGCCGTGCCCTCAGCCCCAGCCACAGCCCAGCCACAGCCCTGGACCCAGGCCCAGCTCAGCCCCAGCCACAGCCCTGCCCCAGCCCAGCCACAGCCCCAGCCCCAGCCCCAGACCTGCCCACAGCCCAGCCCCAGCCCTTCCCCAGCCCCAGCCCTAACCCAGCCCTGCCATCAGCCCCAGTCCCAGCCCCAGCCCCAGTCGCAGCCCCGGCCCCAGCCCAGACCCTAGCCCAGCCTCGGCCCCGGCTCCAGTCCCTGCCCCAGTCCTGTCCCAGTCCCCTCACCAGCCCCATCGCTGTCCCCAGCCCTGCCCCAGCCCTGCTCCCAACGCAGCCCCCGCCCTCCCCTAGCCCCATCACTTCCCATCCACCAGCACCAGCCCCAGCCCCAGCCCCACCCCTGCCCCAGCCCTACCCCAGCCCAGCCCTGCTCACAGCCCCGGCCCCAGCCCCCGGCCCCCAGACTGGCCCCAGCCCTGCCCCAGACACGACCCCAGCCCCAGCCCTGCCCCAGCTCCAGCCCCAGCCCCACCCTCATCCCCAGCCCTGTCCCCAGACCCAGCCCTGCCCCAGCCCAGCCCCAGCCCCAGCCCAGCCCCAACCCTGCCCCAGCCCCAGCCCCAGCACGGCCCCTGCCCTACCCCAGCCCTGCCTCCTGCCCCAGCCCCGGCTCCAGCACAGCCCCAGCCCTACCTCTAACTCAGCCCTAGCCCCAGCCCAGGCCCCAGACTCGGCCCCAGCCCAGCCCCAGCCCCAGCCCCAGCCCAGCCCCGGTCCCAGCCCAGCCCCATCCCTGCCCCCAGGCCAGCCCAGCCCAATCCCCATCCTTGCCCCCAGCCCCAGCCCCATCCCTGCCCCCAGCCCAGCCCTAGCCCAATCCCCATCCCTGCCCCCAGCTCAGCCGAGCCCCATCCCCATCCTTGACCCCAGCCCCAGCCCCAACCCTGCCCCAGCCCAGCCCCAGCCACAGCCCAGCCCCAGCCCTGGACCCAGCCCCAGTCGCAGCCCCGGCCCCAGCCCAGACCCTAGCCCAGCCACAGCCCTGGCTGCAGTCCCCCGCCCCAGCCTAGCCCTGCTCCCAGCCCCGGTCCCAGCCCCGGCTCCAGCCCTACCCCAGCCCTGCCACAGCCCAGCCCCAGCCACAGCCCAGCCCCAGCCCTGCTCCCAGCCCCGGGCCCAGCCCCGGCTCCATTCCCCGCCCCAGCCCAGCCCAGAACCCAGCCCAGCACCAGCCCCGGCCCCAGCCCTGCCGCAGCCCCTGCCCCAACCCAAGCCCAGCCCCAGCTCTGCCCTGGACCCACCCGCAGCCCCAGCCCCAGCCCAAGCCCAGCCCCAGCTCTGCCCTGGACCCACCCGCAGCCCCACCCCAGCCTCATCCCCAGCCCTGCCCCACCCCAAGCCCAGCCCTGCCCTCAGCCCCAGCCCCAGCCCCAGCCCAAGCCCAGCCCCATCTCTGCCCTGGACCCACCCGCAGCCCCACCCCAGCCTCATCCCCAGCCCTGCCCCACCCCAAGCCCAGGCCTGCCCTCAGCCCCCAGCCCCAGCCCCAGCCCAGCCCCTGCCCTGGACCCAGCCCCAGCCCAGCTCCAGCCCCAGCCCTGCCCCAGCCCAGCCCCGGCCCCAGCCCTGCCCCAGCCCCACCCCTAGCTGAGCCCTGCCCCAGACCCGGCCCCAGCCCTGCCCGAGACCCAGCCCCAGCCCCGGCCCCAACACCGGCCCCAGCCCTGCCCCAGCCCCAGCCCAGTTCGCAGCCCCAGCCCCACACTCGGCCTCAGCCCAGCCCTACCCCAGCCCTCGCCCCAGCCCCAGCCCTGCCCCAACCCAGCCCCAGCCACAACCCAGCCCCAGATCCATCCCCAGCCACAGCCCTGCCCCACCCCTACCCTCAGCCCAGCCCCAGCCCTTCCCCAGCCCCAGCCCTGCCCAAGCCCTGCCCCAGCCCAGCCCCAGTCCCAGCCCCAGCCCCAATCCTGCCCCTGCCCTGGACCCAGCCCCAGCCCAGCCCCAGCCCCAACCCTGCCCCAGCCGAGCCCCAGCCACAGCCCAGCCCCAGCCCTGGACACAGCCCCAGTCGCAGCCCCGGCCCCAGCCCAGACCCTAGCCCAGCCTCAGCCCCGGCTCCAGTCCCCCGCCCTAGCCCAGCCCTGCTCCCAGCCCCAGCCCCAGCCCTGCCCCAGCCCAGCCCCGGCCCCAGCCAAGCCCCACTCCCATCCCTGCCCCCAGCCCTGCCCCCAGCCCCAGCCCCAGCCCCAGCCCTGTCCCAGCCCCAGACCAGCCATAGACTTGGTTCCCGCCCCAGCCCCAGCCCCAGTCCCAGCCCAGCCCCAGCCCTGGACCCAGCCCCAGCCCTGCCCCAGCCCAGCCCAGCACAGCCCCAGCCCCAGCCACAGCTCAGCCCCAGCGCTGGACCCAGCCCCAGCCCAGCCCCAGCCACAGCCCCAGCCCCAGCCGTGCCCCAGCCCCAGCCCAGCACAGCCCCAGCCCCTGTCCTGCCCCATCCCAGCCTCCATCCCCAGCCCTGCCCAAGCCCAGCCCCGGCCCCAGCCCTGCCCCAGCACCAGCCCTAGCCCAGCCAGGCCCTCAGCCCAGCCCCAGCCAGGCCCCAGCCCTGTCCGCAACCCCAGCCCACAGCCGCAGCCCCAGCCTCGTCCCCAGCCCAGCCCTGCTCCCAGCCCCGGCCCCAGCCCCGCCTCCAGCCCTACCCCAGCCGTGCCACAGCCCAGCCCCCAGCCACAGCCAGCCCCAGCCCTGGGACCCAGCCCCAGTCGCAGGCCCGGCTCCAGTCCCCGCCCCAGCCCAGCCCTGCTCCCAGCCCCGGGCCCAGCCCCGGCTCCAGTCCCCGCCCCAGCCCAGCCCAGAACCCAGCCCAGCACCATCCCCGGCCCCAGCCCTGCCGCAGCCCCAGCCCCAACCCCAGCCCCAGCCCTAGCCCAGCCCTGCCCTCAGCCCCTAGCCCCAGCCCAGCCCCCAGCCACAGTCCAGCCCCAGCCCTGCCCCGGCCCAGCCCCAGTCCCAGCCCCAGCCCTGCCCCAGCCCTGCCCTGAGCCCCAGCCCCAGCCCACCCCAGCCACAGCCCAGCCCCAGCCCTGGACCCAGCCCCAGCCCCAGCCCTGGACCCAACCCTACCCCAGCCCTGTCCCCGGCCCCAGCCCAGCCATGGACCCAGCCCCATTTCCAGCCCCTGCCCTGCCCCAGCCCCAGCCCTTTACCCAACGCAGCCCCAGCCCGGCCCCAGCCCTGCCCCACCTCTGGCCTCAGCCCTGTCCCCCAGCCCCGGCCCCTGCCCCAGCCCCAGCCCTGCCCCAGTCCCAGCCCCAGCCCCAGACCCAGCCCAGCCCCTGCCCTGGACCCAGCCCCATCCCAACCCCAGCCCCAGCCCTGCCCCAGCCCAGCCCCGGCCCCAGCCCAGCCCCACTCCCATCGCAGCCCCCAGCCCTGTCCCAGCCCCAGACCAGCCATAGACTTGGTTCCCGCCCCAGGCCCAGCCCAGAACCCAGCCCAGCCTCAGCCCCGGCCGCAGCCCTGCCCCAGCCCCAGACCTAACCCAGCCCTGCCCTCAGCCCAGCCCCCAGCCCTAGCCCAGCCCGGCCCTCAGCCCAGGCCCAGCCCAGCCCCCAGCCCTGCCCCACCCACGGCCCCAGCCCCAGCCCCCAGCCCAGCCCTAGCCCAGCCCTGCCCCAGCCCAGCACAGCCCCAGCCCCCAGCCACAGCCCAGCCCCAGCCCTGGACCCAGCCCCAGCCCAGCCCCAGCCACAGCCCCAGCCCCAGCCCTGCTCCCAGCCCCGGCCCCAGCCCCGGCTCCAGCCCCTACCCCAGCCGTGCCACAGCCCAGCCCCAGCCACAGCCCAGCCCCAGCCCTGGACCCAGCCCCAGTCGCAGCCCCGGCCCCAGCCCAGCCCCAGCCCAGCCCCAGCCACAGCCCAGCCCCAGCCCAGAACCCAGCCCCAGCACCATCCCCGGCCCCAGCCCTGCCGCAGCCCCAAGCCCCAACCCCAGCCCTAGCCCTAGCCCAGCCCTGCCCCTCAGCCCTAGCCCCAGCCCAGCCCCAGCCACAGTCCAGCCCCAGCCCCTGCCCCGGCCCAGCCCCAGCCCCAGCCCCAGCCCTGCCCCAGCCCTGCCCTGAGCCCAGCCCCAGCCCACCCCAGCCACAGCCCAGCCCCAGCCCTGGACCCAGCCCTACCCCAGCCCTGTCCCCGGCCCCAGCCCAGCCCTGGACCCAACCCAGCCCCAGAACGGCCCCAGCCCCTGCCCCACCTCTGGCCCCAGCCCTGTCCCCCAGCCCCGCCCCCTGTCCCAGCCCCAGCCCTGCCCCGGCACAGCCCCAGACCCAGCCCAGCCCCTGCCCCTGGACTCAGCCCCAGCCCAGCACCAGCCCCAGCCCTGCCCCAGCCCAACCCTGGCCCCAGCCCAGCCCCACTCCCATCCCTGCCCCCAGCCCTGCCCCAGCCCCAGCCCCAGCCGTAGACTTGGTTCCCGCCCCCAGCCCCAGCCCAGAACCCAGCCCAGCCTCAGCCCCGGCCGCAGCCCTGCCCCAGCCCCAGACCTAGCCCAGCCCTGCCCTCAGCCCAGCCCCAGCCCTAGCCCAGCCCTGCCCTCAGCCCAGGCCCAGCCCAGCCCCCAGCCCAGACCCACCCACGGCCCCAGACCCGGCCACAGCCCAGCCCTGCCCCAGCCACAGCCCCAGCCCCAGCCCCTGCCCCAGCCCAGCCCCAGCCACAACCCAGCCCCAGCCCTGGACCCAGCCCCAGATCCATCCCCAGTCCAGCCCTGCCCCAGCCCTGCCCTCAGCCCAGCCCCAGCCCTTCCCCAGCCCCAGCCCTAGCCCAGACCTGCCCTCAGCCCAGCCCCAGCCCTTCCCCAGCCACAGCCCTAGCCCAGCCCTGCCCCAGCCCAGACCCAGCCACAGCCCCAGCCCCAGCCCTGCCCCAGCCCAGCCCCAGCCACAACCCAGCCCCAGCCCTGGACCCAGCCCCAGATCCATCCCCAGCCCCAGCCAAGCCCCAGCCCTTCCCCAGCCCCAGCCCTAGCCCAGAACTGCCCTCAGCCCCAGCCCCAGCCCTGCCCAAGGCCCCAGCCTCCAGCCTAGTCCTTCCCCAGCACCGGCCCCACCACCCAGCCCCAGCCCCGGCCCCCAACCGCAGTCCCAGCCCTGCTCCCAGCCCCAGTCCCCAGCTCCGGCTCCAACCCTACCCCAGCCCTGCCCCTCAGCCCCAGCCCCAGCCCCAGCCCTGCACCGGCCCAGCCCCAGCCCCAGCCCAGCCCCTGCCCTGGACCCAGCCCCAGCCCAGCCCCTGCCACAGCCCTGCCCCAGCCCAGCTCCAGCCACAGCCCAGCCCCAGCCCTGGACCCAGCCCCAGTTGCAGCCCCGGCTCCAGACCCCGCCCCAGCCCAGCCCTGCTCCCAGCTCCGGCCCCAGCCCCGCCTCCAGCCCTACCCAAGCCCTGCCACAGCCCAGCCCCAGCCACAGCCCAGCCCCAGCCCTGGACCAGCCCCAGTCGCAGGCCCGGCTCCAGTCCCCCGCCCCAGCCCAGCCCTGCTCCCAGCCCGGCCCCAGCCCTGCCCCATCTCTGGCCTCAGCCCTGTCCCCCAGCCCCGGCCCCTGCCCCCATCCCCAGCCCTGCCCCGGCCCAGCCCCAGACCCAGCCCAGCCCCTGCCCTGGACCCAGCCCCATCCCAACCCCAGCCCCAGCCCTGCCCCAGCCCAGCCCCGGCCCCAGCCCACCCCCACTCCCCATCGCAGCCCCCAGCCCTGTCCCAGCCCCAGCCCAGCCATAGACCTTGGTTCCCACACCTCAGCCCCAGCCCCAGAACTCAGCCCAGCCTCAGCCCCGGCCGCAGCCCTGCCCCAGCCCCAGCCCCCGGCCCCAGCCCTGTCGCCCAGCCCCGGCCCCTGCACCAGCCCCAGCCCTAGCCCAGCCGTGCCCTCAGCCCAGCCCCCAGCCCCAGCCCAGCCCTGCCCTCAGCCACAGCCCAGCCCCAGCCCTGCCCCGGACCAGCCCCCAGCCCCAGTCCAGCCCAGCCCTGCCCTCAGCCCCAGCCACAGCCCAGCCCCAGCCCTGGACCCAGCCCCAGCTCAGCCCCAGCCACAGCCCTGCCCCCAGCCCAGCCCTAGCCCCAGCCCAGCCCCAGCCGCAGCCCAGCCCCAGCCCTGTCCCGGCCCAGCCCCAGCCCTAGCCCCAGCCCCAGCCCTAGCCCAGCCTTGCCCCAGCCCCAAGCCGCAGCCCAGCCCCAGCCCCAGCCCCACCCCCCGGCCCCAGCCCAGCCCCCTGCCCAGCCCCCACTCCCATCCCTGCCCCCATCCCTGCCCCAGCCCCAGCCCCGGCCCCAGCCCTGTCGCCAGCCCCGGCCCCTGCACCAGCCCCAGCCCTGGCCCAGCCGTGCCCTCAGCCCAGCCCCAGCCCCAGCCCCCGCCCAGCCCTGCCCTCAGCCACAGCCCAGCCCCAGCCCTGCCCCGGCCCAGCCCCAGCCCCAGCCCTGGCCCGGCCCAGCCCCAGCCCCAGCCCAGCCCTTCCCTCAGCCCCAGCCACAGCCCAGCCCCAGCCCTGGACCCAGCCCCAGCTCAGCCCCAGCCCCAGCCCTGCCCCAGCCCAGCCCCAGCCACAACCCAGCCCCAGCCCCAGCCCCAGCCCCAGCCCTGCCCCAGCCCTGCCCTCAGCCCAGCCCCAGCCCTTCCCCAGCCCCAGCCCTAGCCCAGCCCTGCCCTCAGCCCTCGCCCCAGCCCAGCCCCAGACCCAGCCCCAGCCCCAGCCCCAGCCCACCACAGCCACAGCCCAGCCCCAGCCCTGGACCCAGCCCCAGCCCCAGCCCTGGACCCAGCCCTACCCCAGCCCTGTCCCCGGCCCCAGCCCAGCCCTGGACCCAGCCCTGTTCCAGCCCCCGCCCTGCCCCAGCCCCAGCCCTGCACCCAACCCAGCCCCAGCCCGGCCCCAGCCCTGCCCTAGCTCTGGCCCCAGCCCTGTCCCTAGCCCCGGCCCCTGCCCCAGCCCCAGCCCTGCCCTGGCCTAGCCCCAGACCCAGCCCAGCCCCTGCCCTGGACCCAGCCCCAGCCCAGACCCAGCCCCAGCCCTGCCCCAGCTCTGGCCCCAGCCCTGTCCCCGGCCCCGGCCCCTACCCCAGCCCCAGCCCTAGCCCAGTCCTGCCCTCAGCACCAGCCCCAGCCCCAGCCCCAGCCCCACCCTCAGCCCCAGCCCAGCCCCAGCCCCAGCCCTGCCCCCAGCCCTGCCCCAGCCCCAGCCCCAGCCCTGTCCCAGCCCCAGCCCAGCCATAGACTTGGTTCCCGCCCCAGCCTCAGCCCAGAACCCAGCCCAGCCTCAGCCCCGGCCACAGCCCAGCCCCAGCCCTGGACCCAGCCCCAGTCGTAGCCCCGCCCCCAGCCCAGACCCTAGCCCAGCCTCAGGCCCGGCTCCAGTCCCCGCCCCAGCCCAGCCCTGCTCCCAGCCCCGGCCCCAGCCTCGGCTCCAGCCCCGGCCCCAGCCCAGCACTAGCCCAGCCTTGCCCCAGCCCCAGCCGCAGCCCAGCCCCAGCCCCAGCCCCACCCCCGGCCCCAGCCCAGCCCCTGCCCAGCCCCACTCCCATCCCTGCCCCCAGTCCTGCCCCAGCCCCAGCCCCAGCCCCAGCCCACCCCAGCCACAGCCCAGCCACAGCCCTGGACCCAGCCCCAGCCCCAGCCCAGCCCCTGCCCAGCCCCACTCCCATCCCTGCCCCCAGCCCAGCCCCAGCCCCAGCCCTGTCTCAGCCCAGCCCCAGCCACAACCCAGCCCCAGCCCTGGACCCAGCCCCGGACCCAGCCCCAGCCCCAGCCCTGCCCCAGCCCTGCCCTCAGCCCACCCCCAGCCCTTCCCCAGCCCCAGCCCTAGCCCAGCCCTGCCCTCAGCCGTAGCCCCAGCCCAGTCCCGGCCCAGCCACAGCCCCAGCCCCAGCCCTGCCCCAGCCCAGCCCCAGCCACAACCCAGCCACAGCCCTAACCCAGCCCTGCCCTTAGCCCAGCCCCAGCCCTGCCCCAGCCCAGCCCCTGCCCCAACCCCAGCCCAGCCCCAGAACAGCCCCAGCCACCGCCCAGCCCCAGCCCTGTCCCAGCCCCAGACCAGCCATAGACTTGGTTCCTGCCCCAGCCCCAGCCCAGAACCCAGCCCAGCCTCAGCCCAGCCGCAGCCCTGCCCTAGCCCCAGACCTAGCCCAGCCCTGCCCTCAGCCCAGGCCCAGCCCAGCCCCAGCCCCAGCCCCACACTCGGCCTCATCCCAGCCCTGCCCTTCCCCAGCCCTGCCCCAGCCTCGGGCCCAGCCCTGTCCCAGGCCCAGCCCAGAACCCAGCCCAGCCTCAACCCCGGCCCCAGCCCTGCCCCAGCTTCACCCCTAGCCTAGCACTGCCCTGAACCCTAGCCCAGCCCTGCCCACAGCCCCAGCCCCAGCCACAGCCCAGACCCAGCCCTGGACCCAGCCCCAGCCCAGCCCCAGCCCAGCCCCAGCCAAAGCCCGAACCCCAGCCCTGCCCCAGCCCAGCCCCAGCCCCAGCCCAGCACAGCCCCAGCCCCGGCCCCTGCCCCTGCCCCTGCCCCAGTCCTGCCCCAGCCCAGCCCCCATCCCCTGCCCTGCCCAAGCCCTGCCCTCAGCGCAGACCCCAGCCCCAGCCCAGCCCTGGCCCCAGCCCTGCCCCAGCACCAGCCCTAGCCCAGCCAGGCCCTCAGCCCAGCCCCAGCCAGGCCCCAGCCCTGTCCGCAGCCCCAGCCACAGCCCCAGCCCCAGCCGCGTCCCCAGCCCAGTCTCAGCCCCAGCCCCAGCCCAACCCCAGCCCAGCCCCAGCAACCGGGCCCAGCCCTGCCCCATGCCCAGCCCCAGCCCCAGCCATGCCACGAGTCCAGCCCCAGCCCAAGGCCCAGCCTCCAGCCTAGTCCTGCCCCAGCCCCGGCCCCAACCTCAGTGCCAGCCCTGCTCCCAACCCCAGCCCCAGCCCTGGCTCCAGCCCTACCCCAGCCCTGCCCCAGCCTCGGGCCCAGCCCAGACCCAGACTCGGGTCTAGCCCAGTCCCAGCCCTGCCCCAGAACAGCCCCAGCCACCGCCCAGCCCCAGCCCTGCCCCCAGCCCTGCCCCAGCCTCAGTCTCAGCCCTGACCCATGCCCAGCCCAGACCACAGCCCAGCCCCACTCTCAGCACCAGCCCTAGCCCAGCCCTGCCCTCAGCTCCAGCCCCAGCTCCAGCCCCACCCTCGGCCCCAGCCCAGCCCCTGCCCCAGCCCTGCCCCAGCCCATCCACAGCCAAAGCCCAGCCCCAGCCCTGGAAAGAGCCCAGCCCCAACACAGCCCCGACCACAGCCCCGGCCCCAGCCCCAGCCCAGCCCCCGCCCCATCCCTGCCCCAGCCCAGCCCCAGCCCCAGTCCTGCCCCATCCCAGCCCCCAGCCCCAGCCCTGCCCAAGCCCTGCCCCAGCCCAGCCCCAGCTACAGCCCTGCCCCAGCCCTGGCCCCAGCCCCAGCCCCAGTCCTGCCCAAACCTTGGTTCCAGGCCCGGCTCCAGTCCCCGCCCCAGCCCAGCCCTGCTCCCAGCCCCGGCCCCAGCCCCGGCTCCAGCCCCGGCCCCAGCCCAGCACTAGCCCAGCCTTGCCCCAGCCCCAGCCGCAGCCCAGCCCCAGCCCCAACCCCGGCCCCAGCCCAGCCCCTGCCCAGCCCCACTCCCATCCCTGCCCCCAGTCCTGCCCCAGCCCCAGCCCCAGCCCCAGCCCACCCCAGCCACAGCCCAGCCACAGCCCTGGACCCAGCCCCAGCCCCAGCCCAGCCCCTGCCCAGCCCCACTCCCATCCCTGCCCCCAGCCCAGCCCCAGCCCCAGCCCTGTCTCAGCCCAGCCCCAGCCACAACCCAGCCCCAGCCCTGGACCCAGCCCCAGACCCAGCCCCAGCCCCAGCCCTGCCCCAGCCCTGCCCTCAGCCCACCCCCAGCCCTTCCCCAGCCCCAGCCCTAGCCCAGCCCTGCCCTCAGCCCTAGCCCCAGCCCAGCCCCGGCCCAGCCACAGCCCCAGCCCCAGCCCTGCCCCAGCCCAGCCCCAGCCACAACCCAGCCACAGCCCTAACCCAGCCCTGCCCTTAGCCCAGCCCCAGCCCTGCCCCAGCCCAGCCCCTGCCCCAACCCCAGCCCAGCCCCAGAACAGCCCCAGCCACCGCCCAGCCCCAGCCCTGTCCCAGCCCCAGACCAGCCATAGACTTGGTTCCTGCCCCAGCCCCAGCCCAGAACCCAGCCCAGCCTCAGCCCAGCCGCAGCCCTGCCCTAGCCCCAGACCTAGCCCAGCCCTGCCCTCAGCCCCACACTCGGCCTCATCCCAGCCCTGCCCTTCCCCAGCCCTGCCCCAGCCTCGGGCCCAGCCCTGTCCCAGGCCCAGCCCAGAACCCAGCCCAGCCTCAACCCCGGCCCCAGCCCTGCCCCAGCCTCACCCCTAGCCTAGCACTGCCCTGAACCCTAGCCCAGCCCTGCCCACAGCCCCAGCCCCAGCCACAGCCCAGACCCAGCCCTGGACCCAGCCCCAGCCCAGCCCCAGCCCAGCCCCAGCCAAAGCCCGAACCCCAGCCCTGCCCCAGCCCAGCCCCAGCCCCAGCCCAGCACAGCCCCAGCCCCGGCCCCTGCCCCTGCCCCAGCCCCAGTCCTGCCCCAGCCCAGCCCCCATCCCCTGCCCTGCCCAAGCCCTGCCCTCAGCGCAGACCCCAGCCCCAGCCCAGCCCCGGCCCCAGCCCTGCCCCAGCACCAGCCCTAGCCCAGCCAGGCCCTCAGCCCAGCCCCAGCCAGGCCCCAGCACTGTCCGCAGCCCCAGCCACAGCCCCAGCCCCAGCCGCGTCCCCAGCCCAGTCCCAGCCCCAGCCCCAGCCCAACCCCAGCCCAGCCCCAGCAACCGGGCCCAGCCCTGCCCCATGCCCAGCCCCAGCCCCAGCCATGCCACGAGTCCAGCCCCAGCCCAAGGCCCAGCCTCCAGCCTAGTCCTGCCCCAGCCCCGGCCCCAACCTCAGTGCCAGCCCTGCTCCCAACCCCGGCCCCAGCCCTGGCTCCAGCCCTACCCCAGCCCTGCCCCAGCCTTGGGCCCAGCCCAGACACAGACTCGGGTCTAGCCCAGGCCCTGCCCTGGACCCAGCCCCAGACCCAGCCCAGCCCCAGTCCCAGCCCTGCCCCAGAACAGCCCCAGCCACCGCCCAGCCCCAGCCCTGCCCCCAGCCCAGCCCCATCCCCACCCTGTACCCAGCCCCAGCCCCAGCCCCAGCCCTGCCCCAGCCCAGACCCAGACTCGGGTCTAGCCCAGGCCCTGCCCCGGCCCAGGCCCTGCCCCGGCCCAGCCCCAGCCCCAGCCCCCAGCCCAGCCCAACCCTGCCCTCAGCCCCAGCCACAGCCCAGCCCCAGCCCTGGACCCAGCCCCAGCTCAGCCCCAACCCCAGCCCTGCCCCAGCCCAGACCCAGCCACAGCCACAGCCACAGCCCCATCCCTGCCCCAGCCCAGACCCAGCCCCAGCCCCAGCCCCAGCCCTGCCCCAGCCCTGCCCTCAGCCCAGCCCCAGCCCTTCCCCTGCCCCAGCCCTAGCCCAGCCCTGCCCTCAGCCCTAGCCCCAGCCCAGCCCCGGCCCTGCCCAGGCCCAGCCCCAGCCCCAGCCCCAGCCCACCCCAGCCACAGCCCAGCCACAGCCCTGGACCCAGCCCCAGCCCCAGCCCAGCCCCTGCCCAGCCCCACTCCCATCCCTGCCCCCAGCCCTGCCCCAGCCCCAGCCCCAGCCCTGTCTCAGCCCAGCCCCAGCCACAACCCAGCCCCAGCCCTGGACCCAGCCCCAGCCCCAGCCCTGCCCCAGCCCTGCCCTCAGCCCACCCCCAGCCCTTCCCCAGCCCCAGCCCTAGCCCAGCCCTGCCCTCAGCCCTAGCCCCAGCCCAGCCCCAGCCCAGGCCCAGCCACAACCCAGCCACAGCCCTAACCCAGCCCTGCCCTTAGCCCAGCCCCAGCCCTGCCCCAGCCCAGCCCCTGCCCCAGCCCCAGCCCTGCCCCAGCCCAGCCCCTGCCCCAGCCACCGCCCAGCCCCAGCCCTGTCCCAGCCCCAGACCAGCCATAGACTTGGTTCCTGCCCCAGCCCCAGCCCAGAACCCAGCCCAGCCTCAGCCCAGCCGCAGCCCTGCCCTAGCCCCAGACCTAGCCCAGCCCTGCCCTCAGCCCAGGCCCAGCCCAGCCCCGCCCCAGCCCCAGCCCCACACTCGGCCTCATCCCAGCCCTGCCCTTCCCCAGCCCTGCCCCAGCCTCGGGCCCAGCCCTGTCCCAGGCCCAGCCCAGAACCCAGCCCAGCCTCAACCCTGGCCCCAGCCCTGCCCCAGCCTCACCCCTAGCCTAGCACTGCCCTGAACCCTAGCCCAGCCCTGCCCACAGCCCCAGCCCCAGCCACAGCCCAGACCCAGCCCTGGACCCAGCCCCAGCCCTGCCCCAGCCCAGCCCCAGCCCCCAGCCCAGCACAGCCCCAGCCCCGGCCCCTGCCCCTGCCCCAGTCCTGCCCAGCCCTACCCCAGCCGAGTCCCGGTCCCAGCCCAGCCCAGCCCCATCCCCATCCCTACCCCCAGCCCAGCCCCAGCCCCAGCCCTTCCCCAGCCCTGCCCCAGCCTCAGTCTCAGCCCTGACCCATGCCCAGCCCAGACCACAGCCCAGCCCCACTCTCAGCACCAGCCCTAGCCCAGCCCTGCCCTCAGCTCCAGCCCCAACTCCAGCCCCACCCTCGGCCCCAGCCCAGCCCCAGCCCCAGCCCTGCCCCAGCCCAGCCACAGCCAAAGCCCAGCCCCAGCCCTGGAAAGAGCCCAGCCCCAACACAGCCCCGACCACAGCCCCGGCCCCAGCCCCAGCCCAGCCCCCGCCCCATCCCTGCCCCAGCCCAGCCCCAGCCCCAGTCCTGCCCCATCCCAGCCCCCAGCCCCAGCCCTGCCCAAGCCCTGCCCCAGCCCAGCCCCAGCTACAGCCCTGCCCCAGCCCTGGCCCCAGCCCCAGCCCCAGTCCTGCCCAAACCTTGGTTCCAGGCCTGGCCCCAGCACAGCCCCAGCCCTACCCCTAACTCAGCCCTAACCCCAGCCCTGTCTACAGCCCCAGCCCCAGCCCCAGCCTCAGCCCCACCCTCAGCACCAGGCCAGCCCCAGCCCCAACCTTGGCCCCAGCACAGCCCCAGTTCCAGCCCTTCCCCAGCCCTGCCCCAGCCCCGGCCCCAGCCCCGGCCCCAGACTCGGCCCCAGCCCCGCCCCAGCCCTGTCCCCAGCCCATTCCCTGCCCCAGCCCTACCCCAGGCCAGTCCCGGTCCCAGCCCAGGCCCAGCCCTGCCCCATCCCCAGCCCCATCCGTTCCCCCATCCCAGCCCAGCCCCATCCCCATCCCTGCCCCCAGCCCAGCCCCAGCCCCAGCCCTACCCCAGCCCTGCCCCAGGCTCGGGTCCAGCCCTGCCCCAGACCCAGTCCTGCCCCAGCCCCAGCCCCAGCCCAGCCATAGATTTGGTTCCAGCCCCAGCCCCAGCCCCAGCCCAGCCATAGATTTGGTTCCAGCCCCAGCCCCAGCCCAGCTCCACCCTCATCTCCAAGCCAGCCCCAGCCGCAGCCCTGCCCCAGCCCTGCCCTCAGCCCAGGCCCAGCCCCAGCCTGGCCCGAGCCCTGCCCCAGACCCGGCCCCAGCCGTGCACGAGACCCAGCCCCAGCCCTGGCCCCAACCCCGGCCCCAGCCTTGCCCCAGCCCCAGTCCTGCCCCAGCCCCAGCCCCAGCCCAGCCATAGATTTGGTCCCAGCCCAGCCCCAGCCCTACCCCAGCCCAGCCCCAGCCCCAGCCTTGCCCCAGTCCCTGCCCCAGCACAGTCCTGGTCCCAGCCCAGCCCCAGCCCTGCCCCAGCCCAAGCCCTAGCCCAGCTCTACCCTCAGGCCCCAGCCCCAGCCCCAGCCCCAGCCCTGCCCTAGACTTGGTTCCAGCCCTGACCCCAGCCCTGCCCTCAGCCCAGCCCCAGCCAGGCCCCAGCCCTGTCCGCAGCCCCAGCCCCACCCTCGGCCTCAGCCCAGCCCTGCCCTACCCCAGCCCTGCCCCAGCCTCGGGCCCAGCCCTGTCCCAGGCCCAGCCCAGATCCCAGCCCAGCCTCAACCCCGGCCCCAGTCCTGCCCCAGCCCCACCCCTAGCCTAGCCCTGCCCTCAGCCCAGCCCCAGCCCTGCCCCAGCCCCAGCACTAGCCCAGCCCTGCCCACAGACCCAGCCCCAGCCCCAGCCCAGCCCCAGCCCACCCCAGCCAAAGCCCCAGCCCCAGCCCCAGCCCCAGCCCCAGCCCAGCCCCAGCCCCAGCCCAGCACAGCCCCAGCCCCGGCCCCTGCCCCAGCCCCAGCCCCAGCCCCAGTCCTGCCCCATCCCAGCCCCCATCCCCAGCCCTGCCCAAGCCCTGCCCCAGCCCTGCCCCAGCACAAGCCCTAGCCCAGCCAGGCCCTCAGCCCAGCGCCAGCCAGGCCCCAGACCTGTCCGCAGCCCCAGCCACAGCCCCAGCCCCAGCCTCGTCCCCAGCCCAGCCCCAGCCCCAGCCCAGCCCCAGCCAAAGCCCCAGCCCTGCCCCATCCCTGCCCCAACCCTGCCCCAGCCCCGCCCCAGACTCGGCCCCAGCCCTGCCCCAGCCCTCATCCCCAGCCCTGCCCAAGCCCTGCCCTCAGCCCAGCCCCAGCCCCAACCCGGCCCCAGCCCTGTCCCCAGCCCCAGCCCCAGCCCAGCACCAACGCTGCTCCAGCCCCAGCCCCAGGCACGGCCCCAGGCCCAGCCCCACCCCTGCCCAAACCTTGGTTCCAGCCCCGGCCCCAGCACAGCCCCAGCCCTACCCCTAACTCAGCCCTAACTCCAGCCCTGTCCGCAGCCCCAGCCCCAGCCCCAGCCACACCCTCGGCACCAGCCCAGCCGCAGCCCCAGCCCCAGTTCCAGCCCTGCCCCAGCCCTGCCCCAGCCCCTTCCCTGCCCCAGCCCTACCCCAGCACAGTCCCGGTCCCAGCCCAGGCCCAGCCCTGCCCCAGCCCCAGCCCAATCCGTTCCCCCAGCCCAGCCCAGCCCCATCTCCATCCCTGCCCCCAGCCCAGCCCCAACCCCAGCCCTACCCCAGCCCTGCCCCAGCCTCGGGTCCAGCCCTGCCCCAGCCCTATCCCCAGCCCCCTCCCTGCTCCAGCCCTACCCCAGCGCAGTCCCAGTCCCAGCCCAGGCCCAGCCCTGCCCCAGCCCCAGCCCAATCCGTTCCCCCAGCCCAGCCCAGCCCCATCCCCATCCCTGCCCCCAGCCCAGCCCCAACCCCAGCCCTACCTCAGCCCTGCCCCAGCCTCAGGTCCAGCCCTGCCCCAGGCCCAGCCCAGACCCCAGCCCAGCCCCACCCTCATCCCCAGCCCAGCCCTACCCCAGTCCCCGCCCCAGGCCAGTCCTGGTCCCAGCCCTGCCCCAGCCCTGCCTCAGCCCTACCCCAGCCCTAGCCCCAGCCCCGGCCCCAGCTTGTCCCAGCCCCAGTCCTGCCCCAGCCCCGGCCCCAGCCCCAGCCCCAGCCCCAGCCCAGCCATAGACTTGGTTCCCACCCCAGCCCCAGCCCTGCCCCAGCCCTGCCCTCAGCCCAGGCCCAGCCCCAGCCTGGCCCGAGCCCTGCCCCAGCCCCGGCCCCAGCCCTGCCCGAGACCCAGCCCCAGCCCCGGCCCCAACCCCGGCCCCAGCCCTGCCCCAGCCCCAGTCCTGCCCCAGCCCCAGCCCTAGCCAAGCCATAGATTTGGTCCCAGCCCAGCCCCAGCACAACCCCAGCCCTACCCCAGCCCCAGCCTTGCCCCAGTCCCTGCCCCAGCCCAGTCCTGGTCCCAGCCTAGCCCCAGCCCTGCCCCAGCCCAAACCCTAGCCCAGCCCTACCCTCAGGCCCCAGCCCCAGCCCCAGCCCTGCCCTAGACTTGGTTCCAGCCCTGACCCCAGCCCTGCCCTCAGCCCAGCCCCAGCCAGGCCCCAGCCCTGTCCGCAGCCCCAGCTCCACCCTCGGCCTCAGCCCAGCCCTGCCCTACCCCAGCCCTGCCCCAGCCTCGGGCCCAGCCCTGTCCCAGGCCCACCCCTAGCCTAGCCCTGCCCTCAGCCCAGCCCCAGCCCCAGCCCCAGCCCCAGCCCTAGCCCAGCCCTGCCCACAGCCCCAGCCCCAGCCCCAGCCCAGCCCCAGCCCAGCCCCAGCAACCGGGCCCAGCCCAGCCGCAGCCCAAGCCCTGCCCCAGCCCTACCCCAGACCGAACCCAGCCCAGCGCCAGCCCCAGTCCTGTCCCTGCCTCGGTCCCAGCCCTGCCCCAGCTCTGACCCTATCCCGGTCTGTAATGGGTTGGGGCAGACCCCCTCCCCACCACGCGCAGAAATAATGACTCAAACAAACGGATTGCAAAGGTGATGGAAAGTTTAAATAGAACAGTGAGTGCGTGCAGGAAAAAAAACTAAAAAAAATACAGTGACGAGAGAGAGAGACCCAAAAACAGACCCAGAGAAATCCCATCCCCACCTGGGGGTGCACCCAAACCCCCAGGGCTCCTCCTTCCCCCCCCCCCCCCCCCCCCACTGCTAGGCTAGTCTCAGCTGGCCAGATCTGAGACTGCCCATCCCCCTGTGGCCTTGGGCCTAACCAGGCCCATGGCCGGGAGATCTCCACCCCAGTTACCCGGTGGCGAGGAGGAAGGAAAGAGGAAGTGCCAGACCCCGCCGCGAAACTTATAGTGGTGCAAGGGATCATGGTAGGAAATAACCTAATTTCCTGTGTCCACCCACTGGGCTGGACTTCTGGACACAGGAAACACCCCTGTAGCAGAGGACACCCAGCTCAAACTACGACACGGTCCCAGCCCAGCCCCAGCCCCAGCCCCAGTCCCAGCCCGACCCCAGCCCAGCCCCAGCCCCAGCCACAGCCCCGGCCCTGCCCCAGCCCTACCCCAGACCGACCCCAGTCCAGCCCCAGCCCTGCCCCAGTCCAGGCCCCAGGCCCAGCCCCAGCCCCATCCCTGCCCCCAGCCCTGCCCAAGCCCCAGCCCAGCCCTGCCCCCAACCCAGCCTCAGCCCTGGCCCCAGCCCCAGCCCCAGCCCCGGCCCCAGCCCAGCGCTAGCCCAGACCTGCCCCCAGCCCATGCCCAGCCCTGCCCCAGCCCCAGCCCTGCCCTCACGCCAGCCCCAACCCAAGCCCCACCTCTGTCCCCAGCCCCAGCCACAGCCCAGCCCCAGCCGTGGACCCAGTCCCAGCCCCAGCCCTGTCCCAGTCCCCACCCGAACCCCAGCCCTAGTCCCAGTCCCAGCCCAGCCCCAGCCCTGCCCCAGCCCCAGCCCCAGCCCCAGCCTCGGCACCAGCCCAGCGCTAGCCCAGACCTGCCACCAGCCCATGCCCAGCCCTGCCCCAGGCCCAGCCCTAGCCCAGCCCTGCCCTCAGCCCAGCCCCAGCCCGGCCCCAGCCCCAGTCCTTCCCCAGCCCAGCCCCCATCCCCAGCCCTGCCCCATCCCTGCCCCCAGCCCAGCCCCACCCCATGGCCTAGCCTCCAGCCTAGCCCTGCACCAGCCCCGGCCCCAACCCAGCCCCATCCCCAGCCCCAACCTCAGTCCCTCCCCTGCTCCCAGCCCCGGCCCTAGCCCCGGCCCCAGCCCTACCCCAGCCCTGCCCCAGTCCTGCCCCATACCCAGCCCCATCCGTTCCCCCATCCCAGCCCAGCCCCATCCCCATGCCTGCCCCCAGCCCAGCCCCAGCCCCAGCCCCAGCCCTACCCCAGCCCTGCCCCAGGCTCGGGTCCAGCCCTGCCCCAGGCCCAGTCCTGCCCCAGCCCCAGCCCCAGCCCAGCCATAGATTTGGTTCCAGCCCCAGCCCAGCTCCACCCTCATCTCCAAGCCAGCCCCAGCCCCAGCCCTGCCCCAGCCCTGCCCTCAGCCCAGGCCTACTGCAAGAAGGGGGCCGCTTTAACGACCAATTTGATCAGCGGATTCCACTTTATTGAGCATCAGACACATCTTATATACAGTTTGCTATAATTATGCCCACTTGGCAACATACTATTGGTTGCTCTCTAAAAGGTTACATCATTGTTTTCACAACTCTGTGGAATTCTTCTATCCGACCTAATTGCTCTCTTTCCCAGATCTCGCCTCCTCCTTATCTTGCTTGCCTCCCTTCTCAGGGGCAGCTGGACTTCAGCATACCAAGCAATCAGCACTTTCTCACATCTCCTCTCTGCCAGTATATTATCAACAGAGAATTCTTCAAGGCCTGAATTGCAGGTGTTCCTGGGACCCATGTCCCCTCTTGTCCGACAACAATTCCCCCGTTTTTCTTTTGTGCAAGTAAGGCCTTGGAAGTTATTCTTTGAACACTTTGCATAATACAATTATAAACAAGTTTAACAATAATCAAAATGAGTACAATAATACCTAAGAACCTTAAAACTTACTACTATAATTAACAAACATATTTACATTAAGTCTGGGTATCCCTATCAGACATGTCTGAAAAAGTTCAATCAATTCATTATTACCTGTTATGTTGCATCTTTATTTTCTCTAGGATGGTCAAAAATCATAATTTGTTTAATGGTAGCAAGATTTCTTTAATCTGTAAAGGTAGATCTGGCCAGGCTCTAGCTTCACAGACAGAAAACTTGCAGGCAATCAGCAAGAGCAAAAGAGCTTCATTGCTTTGCCCAATATAAAATTACCCATAATAATGTGTTTTTGGTCATCCTAGTAATACTGATCTCTTATTGGTACCAACTTCACCCAAAAAGCAACCTTACAATAGTTTTCTTCATCTTATATAGTTTCATCATCTACATAAGCAAACTTATGCTAAATAGAAGGGAGGCATATGATAGTCTTAGAATAGGTGGTCAAATCCCTTCTCCCTACATTCAGTGTGGTAAGGGTCAGAGCATCCACTTTCACACATGCTCAATTGTGCAGGCTTCTTATCTGAAGAAAACAAATTCCCAGTTCTGAATGTTTATCTTTAAGACAGCTCCTTCTCAGCCGTGATGTCTCCAATTAACCAGACAGTGTCCTTGCAAGTCTGCAAGATAGGTTTCTTTCTCTTTATCCTCTAAACAGGCCTCACAAGATCCTGACCCTTAATCCCAGTGCACTCTAAGTCTTACAATTTTAACACGAATCACCAGTAGATTCATCACAATTCCCCCTTTTTTTTTTTTTTTTTTTTTTTTTTTTTTTTTTTTTTTTTTTTTTTTTTGGTCACCATTGATTTGTGTTAAAATTTCCAGATATTCCAGAACCTTCTTAATTGGATCATAATTAAGTTCATCTGTTCTGATCACATTCTGATCATAACCATTTGCTTGTAACTTATTGGCATAAACAATCTTACTTAAAGGTCTTAGTATTTTGTAACAACAATTGCAGAGTATTATGCATAGTAATATTACAATTATTCCAACAATATTACAAACAAATGTTTAAGCCAATTTAGATTTGGTAACCAGAAAGTTAATTTATCCCACATTTCTTTAAATCCACAAGAAGTATCATCTAAAGAAATCTGATGTAATATCTGATTGTGGTTTACAATCGCCTGTAAATCTGTTTTCACTCGTTTATCTAGATTAACATAACTACAACAACTTACATGTATGACTACACATACACCCCCTTCCTTAACATATAAAAAATCCAAAGCTAATCTATTCTGAGTAGACATTTTCGAGAGACTATTGATTTCAATTTGCTGCGCTTTTATTGCATCTGTGCTTGCATTTACCATGATTTCAACTGTAGCAGAAAAATTTACCATTGCTTTTTCAAGTTCAAGTCTTTTCTCTCCGGTCTGATCAAGATTCCACACATGGGAACGTGGTTTTTGATTTCGATTGGACTACTTATGTACAAATAGGGTTAGGATCAAAATTAGGCTCCACCAAGTATATGTGAACTCTGCCTCCTCGGCCTGCTGGGGTGCAACCAGCAGCCGGGTGTATTTTCTTCTCGGCAGCAGTTACATTCTTCAGGAGCCCTACAGATTTTTTAACTCCTTAACCCACTTCAAAATTCCATTTGGAGTCTCTTCTCTATTTCCTTGGTTAGTTTGTTTACCATTTCCCATTGTGCTTTTGTTATTTCAATTCCTCTTCCTTCAAAATCTTATGTCTCTTACTTTTCCTTTTACTAATCCTTTTAATTATTCCTGATATTTCCCAACTAAAATTTCTCTAGTCTTTATTTCCCACTTATGCCAATCCCTTTCAATAATTTTCCATGGGGATTTAAATCCTTTTTCTCACCACAAAATAGGTTTTCTGTATTTACCAGCCCAAACTGCCTATTTTCAAATTCAGCATTCAGGACAAATTTTTTTTTTTTTTTTTTTTTTTTTTTTTTTTTTTTTTGATTGATGCTTTTGACCCCAGATTATCATAACAGTTATTGTGATCGATGTTCGACTTCATGGGAAATGCTGTTTCCTCTCAGTCTTGGTTCTTCTGCACATTAGTGAAGGAATAGTTGTTAAAATTAATACCTATTTACTACAAACCTTAACTTATGCTAATACTAAAAATCCTTAAAACCTTAAAAAACTATGTTAAAATTAATCCATCAAATCAGTGTCTAAAAAGAAATAAAATTGTTACATTAACTAAAAAACACTTTCCAAAATTAAAACCTGTTTATACATTCCTTAACTATATTACATGGAGCTCCTTTGAAATGCCTAGGCAGACAACTAAGAAGGTTCGAACCAAAAGAAAATCTTACAATTTGAACTCTTAACTAAGTGCATACACCTTACTGCAATTACTATGTACTAAGTACTTATAAATACCAAATGCTTACTTATTCATTATGCTTATTAGAAAAACTTAACAAAACTCTAAATAACAAATCTCTGAAAGACGTTACAATCAGAAATGACAAAATGAGTACTGTTGCTTTAAATCAAAACAGAGTAGTGCGGCTAAAGCCGCTGCGGGGGAAAGGGGTGGGGGCTGCTGCCGTGGCAGCTGCTCCGCTGCTACTGTCGGTGCTGTCGGTGTCGGTGGTGCGTCAGCCGGTACCGCCTTGGTCGGAGCCGTCGGTATCCGCGGGGGCCGGCAGGGCTCGCGGGAGGAGTGCGGTGGCAGGAATGCTGTAACCGCGAGCCTCCAAGCGCGCCATTTTTTCTAAGAGGGGCCGTAAAGCAAAGTCGGCGCTGTCTGAATTCCTCGCTGCCGGTGTTATCTTCCGAGTCCGAGCCGTTGCTGGCGATGTCAGAGGAAGGTTCCCCGCTATGTGCAAACGGCAGTGGTGACGGCTGGTAAACGCGGTGTGGTCGCCGCAAGATGTATCGGGGGCGGCCCCGGTCGATCGGTCGACAGTTCTCAGACACATCTTTCAGCTGCAACTCAGATACACCTGGCGCTGCATCTCGTCCTGACAAAGTTGCTCTAACTGCAGCAGCCATTCGCTGTTTCAGTTCGTAGGTTTTAACACAGTTCATGCATTCTCGCCACGACTTTTGCAGCTTTACAGCAGTTTTATGACCATCTATAACCAAGTCCCACAACTTGTTCCTGTATTCTCTCCAACAAGCTTCATCAAAATAACTATCTCCGCTAGGGAAATGCCCTAAAGCGGATCTATGGGCCAAAAGTCCAGGCATTACTTTAGAAGATATCTCCGCCTTACGCTTTTCGATGACACTGTATTTCGTCTGATGACTGCTTATAGGGTCGGCCTTGCCCTTTCGAGTCTGTGCGCAAAGGTACTAAGGCTGCCATAACCTGTTGACTATGCTCAAGCTGTTTTGTCATTGTCATTGACAACACCTCAGCCTGTTTTTGTAATCCCTTATCAATCACCTCCGTCAGCATGGCCATCGGATTGCTTGGCAAGTCCTGAGCCCTCTGCAACAATTCGGCTACTGTCCATCTAGGATCTGCTGATGTAATAAGCTGCTGTGTCTGCTGGTTCCCATTCTGCATTAAACACTGCCTTAAAATTGCCTCTTGGATACCTTCTCCTACGCTTGCTGCTCTAAGTGCGGCAAGCAACTTATCTACAAATTCACCAAGAGGTTCCTGTCTACCTTGCTTAATTCCCATATAGTGAGGATTTGCATTTCCATCCTTCTGCTTGTCAAAAGCCCTCCTTACTATCTGGGCTGATGCTTGCAAAACAGGCGGCTGTAAAAGTGCCTGTAACTCTGGTCTCTCATACTGTCCCGTTCCACACAACTGATCTACTGTTACATCAAATAGTGGGTCGTTTTGCTGTCTTTGTACTCCAGCTGATTGTCTAGCTAGGTGTTCCCACTCATTCAAAAATGTCATAAATTGAGATGCTGTTAGGATCAGCTTCATAACATTATAAGAATCTCTAGGTAACATATTATAGTTCATATAAATAAAATCAATCATCTGTCTAGCTGGTTCAGATTGAACCCCAAATTGACTCGCAGTCTGTCTTAATTGAGATAACAATTTCCATGGCAATTGGGTTACATCAGCCTGAAAAACATTTTGCTCCCCAGGGACCTGTGTATACATCACTGGAAAAGCTTGATGTGAAGCAGCCAGCCGGCTAAGCCCTTCCTGATCTCCTTCGGCATTTAAGTGTTCTGCAACCTTTCGCCAATACTCTGTGTGCTTTCTTGCATGATCTTTAACACCACATCCAGGATCTATCGCCCTGTTTGTCTCCTCTCCCTCACCTACTTTCTTCTCCTGTACAATTTGCTCAGCTAAAAGATACGGGGAAGGCTCCTCAGCAGAGTCCTGTGTTACAGATTGTAATTCGACTCTGCCACCTAACCCTTTTACACACGCAGCCTTCTCCTTTCTTAAATAATCCTGAACCTCTTCTGACAAAGGCAACCCAGCATGTGTAACACTTGCTCCATTTGGGTCCGTACAATCTAATCGTACCCTGGCTTGATAAGCTGCCACTTGCTCAGCACGATGCTGATCCAATGCTGTCATAACCATCTTCCACCATTTTCCACACTCCTTTGCTCGTTTTTCATCATCTAAGCCATGCAGCCACAAGTCCTGTCCAGACTTTTTCCACTGCAATCTTTCAAACACCTCATTTGGGTCCTTAAAATATCCTAACTCTCCTGCATAGCTTAACAGCGGCACCAACTCCTTTGTAAAATTTAACTTACACTGTCGCTTTTCTAAAAAGCATATAAATAAATCATACGCTGCCTGCCTATCCATGTCCGTATTTAAACGTTAATACCTGTGCGCACAGTCCTCGTTTAAGCAGTTTCCGGCTCTACAGCGTCTTCGGCTTCAAGGCTGTCTTCCCTTTTCTTGCAGCCTCCGGTACTGCTATCCCGGGCCGGCCTTCTTCTTGCCTCCCGGCTTACTGCGAATCTCCCAACGTCCCGAAGAACTTCTTAAACCCTAACGTTTGTCTTCATTAGGGTCCCTGTTCGGGCGCCACTTACTGCAAGAAGGGGGCCGCTTTAACGACCAATTTGATCAGCGGATTCCACTTTATTGAGCATCAGACACATCTTATATACAGTTTGCTATAATTATGCCCACTTGGCAACATACTATTGGTTGCTCTCTAAAAGGTTACATCATTGTTTTCACAACTCTGTGGAATTCTTCTATCCGACCTAATTGCTCTCTTTCCCAGATCTCGCCTCCTCCTTATCTTGCTTGCCTCCCTTCTCAGGGGCAGCTGGACTTCAGCATACCAAGCAATCAGCACTTTCTCACATCTCCTCTCTGCCAGTATATTATCAACAGAGAATTCTTCAAGGCCTGAATTGCAGGTGTTCCTGGGACCCATGTCCCCTCTTGTCCGACAACACAGGCCCAGCCCCAGCCCCAGCCTGGTCCGAGCCCTGCCCCAGACCCCACCCCAGCCTTGCACGAGACCCAGCCCCAGCCCTGGCCCCAACCCCGGCCCCAGCCCTGCCCGAGCCCCAGTCCTGCCCCAGCCCCAGCCCAAGCCCAGCCATAGATTTGGTCCCAGCCCAGCCCCAGCCCCAGCCTTGCCCCAGTCCCTGCCCCAGCCCAGTCCTGGTCCCAGCCCAGCCCCAGCCCTGCCCCAGCCCAAGCCCTAGCCCAGCCCTACCCTCAGGCCCCAGCCCCAGCCCCAGCCCTGCCCTAGACTTGGTTCCAGCCCCGACCCCAGCCCTGCCCTCAGCCCAGCCCCAGCCAGGCCCCAGCCCTGTCCGCAGCCCCAGCCCCACCCTCGGCCTCAGCCCAGCCCTGCCCTACCCCAGCCCTGCCCCAGCCTCGGGCCCAGCCCTGTCCCAGGCCCAGCCCAGATCCCAGCCCAGCTTCAACCCCGGCCCCAGCCCTGCCCCAGCCCCACCCCTAGCCTAGCCCTGCCCTCAGCCCAGCCCCAGCCCTGCCCCAGCCCAGCCAAGCCCAGCCCCAGCCCTGCCCCAGCCCCAGCCCTAGCCCAGCCCTGCCCACAGCCCCAGCCCCAGCCCCAGCCCTGCCCCAGCCCAGCCCCAGCCCCAGCCCAGCACAGCCCCATCCCCGGCTCCTGCCCCAGCCCCAGCCCCAGCCCCAGTCCTGCCCCATCCCAGCCCCCATCCCCAGCCCTGCCCAAGCCCTGCCCTCAGCCCGGACCCCAGCCCCAGCCCAGCCCCAGCCCCAGCCGTGGACCCAGTCCCAGCCCCAGCCCTGTCCCAGTCCCCGCCCGAACCCCAGCCCTAGTCCCAGTCCCAGCCCAGCCCCAGCCCTGCCCCAGCCCCAGCCCCAGCCCCAGCCTCGGCACCAGCCCAGCTGTGCCCTACCCCAGCCCTGCCCCAGCCTCGGGCCCAGCCCTGTCCCAGGCCCAGCCCAGATCCCAGCCCAGCCTCAACCCCGGCCCCAGCCCTGCCCCAGCCCCACCCCTAGCCTAGCCCTGCCCTCAGCCCAGCCCCAGCCCTGCCCCAGCCCAGCCCAGCCCAGCCCCAGCCCTGCCCCAGCCCCAGCCCTAGCCCAGCACAGCCCACAGCCCCAGCCCCAGCCCCAGCCCTGCCCCAGCCCAGCCCCAGCCCCAGCCCAGCACAGCCCCAGCCCCGGCCCCTGCCCCAGCCCCAGCCCCAGTCCTGCCCCATCCCAGCCCCCATCCCCAGCCCTGCCCAAGCCCTGCCCTCAGCCCGGACCCCAGCCACAGCCCAGCCCCAGCCGTGGACCCAGTCCCAGCCCCAGCCCTGTCCCAGTCCCCGCCCGAACCCCAGCCCTAGTCCCAGTCCCAGCCCAGCCCCAGCCCTGCCCCAGCCCCAGCCCCAGCCCCAGCCTCGGCACCAGCCCAGCGCTAGCCCAGACCTGCCACCAGCCCATGCCCAGCCCTGCCCTCAGTCCAGCCCCAGCCTGACCCCAGCCCCAGTCCTGCCCCAGCCCAGCCCCCATCCCCAGCCCTGCCCCATCCCTGCCCCCAGCCCAGGCCCACCCCATGGCCCAGCCTCCAGCCTAGCCCTGCACCAGCCCCGGCCCCAACCCAGCCCCATCCCCAGCCCCAACCACAGTCCCTCCCCTGCTCCCAGCCCCGGCCCTAGCCCCGGCCCCAGCCCTACCCCAGCCCTGCCCCAGCCTCGGGCCCAGCCCTGGACCCAGCCCCAGACCCAGCCCAGCTCCAGCCCAGCCCTGCTCCAACACAGCCCCAGCCCTACCCAAGCCCTAGCTCTGTCCCCAGCCCCAGCCACAGCCCAGACCCAGCCCTGGACCCAGTCCCCAGCCCCAGCCCCAGCCCTGTCCCAGACCCAGCCCCAGCCCCAGCCCCAGCCCCAGCCCCAGCTCTTCCTCAGCCCAGACCCTGCCACAGCCCAGCCCCAGCCTAGCCCCAGCCCTGCCCCACTGCCGGCCCCATCCCCGGCCCCAGCCCAGCCCTAGCCCGGCCCTGCCCTCATCCCAGCCCCAGCCCAGCCCCAGCCCTGCCCCTGCCCCAGCCCCAGTCCTGCCCCATCCCAGCCCCAGTCCTGCCCCATCCCAGCCCCCATCCCCAGCCCTGCCGCAGCCCTGTCCCTCAGCCACACCCCCAGCCCCAGCCCAGCCCCAGCCCTGACCCAGCCCCGGCCCCAGCCCTGTCCCCAGCCCAGCTCTGCCCCATCCCTGCCCCCAGCCCCAGCCCCAGCCCCATTCCTGCCCCCAGCCCAGCCCCAGCCCCTGCCTAGCCTAACCCTAACCCTAACCCAAACCCTAACCCTAACCCTAACCCTAACCCTAACCCTGCCCCAGCCCCAGCCCCAGCCCCAGCCCCAGCCCCAGCCTCGGCTCCAGCCCAGCGCAAGCCCAGCCCTCCCCCCAGCCCTAGTCCAGCCCTGCCCCCAGCCCCAGCCCAGCCCCGCCCCAGGCCCAGCCCTAGCCCAGCCCTGCCCTCAGCCCAGCCCCAGCCTGGCCCCAGCCCAGGCCCCAGGCCCAGCCCCAACCTCAGTCCCTGCCCTGCTCCTAGCCCCGGCCCTAGCCCTACCCCAGCCCTGCCCCAGCTCGGGCCCAGCCCTGGACCCAGCCCCAGCCCCAGCCCAGCTCCAGCCCAGCCCTGCTCCAACACAGCCCCAGCCCTACCCAGGCCCCAGCTCTGTCCCCAGCCCCAGCCACAGCCCAGACCCAGCCCTGGACCCAGTCACAGCTCCAGCCCTGTCCCAGTCCCCGACCCAGTCCCAGCCCCAGTCCAGCCCCAGCCCAGCCCCAGTTACAGCCCAGCCACCGCCCTGGACCCAGCCCCAGCCCAGCCCCAGCCCCAGCCCAGACCCTGCCACAGCCCAGCCCCAGCCATGGAGCCAGCCTCAACGACAGCCCCACCCCTTGCCTCAGCCCTGGCCCCAGCCCAGCCCCAGCCCCGTCCCTGACCCCAGCCCAGCCCCAGCCCCAGCCTAGCTCCAGCCCTGCCCCACCCCCGGCCCCATCCCCGGCCCCAGCCGAGCCCTAGCCCGGCCCTGCCCTCAGCCCAGCCCCAGACCAGCCCCAGCCCTGCCCCTGCCCCAGCCCCAGTCCTGCCTCATCCCAGCCCCATCCCAGCCCCCATCCCAGCCCCCATCCCCAGCCCTGCCGCAGCCCTGTCCCTCAGCCACAGCCCCAGCATAGCACAGCCCCAGCCCCAGCCCAGCCCAGCCCTGCCCCATCCCTGCCCCCAGGCCCAGCCCCAGCCCCATCCCTGCCGCTAGCCCAGTCCCAGCCCCAGCATAGCCTAACCCTAACCCTTACCCTAACCTTAACCCTAACCCTGCCCCAGCCCCAGCCCCCGCCTCGGCTCCAGCCCAGCACTAGCCCAGCCCTGCCCCCAGCCCCATCCCAGCCCAGGCCCCAGGCCCCAGGCCCAGCCCAGCTCCATTCCCCAACCCTGCCCCAGCCCTGCCCTCACCCCAGTCCCAGCCCGGCCCCAGCCCTGCCCCAGCCCCAGTCCTGTCCCAGACCCAGCCCCAGCCCTGCCCCAGCCCCAGTCCCACCCCAGCCCTGACCCCAACCCTAGACCCAGCCCTGCCCAAGACTTGGTTCCAGCCCTGGGCCCACCCTGTCCCCAACCCCAGCCCTGCCCCAACCCTAGTCCTGCCCCAGCCCAGACCCATTCCCAGTCCTGCACCAGCCCTGCCCTCACCCCAGCCCCAACCCAAGCCCCACCTCTGTCCCCAGCCCCAGCCACAGCCCAGCCCCAGCCATGGACCCAGTCCCAGCCCCAGCCCTGTCCCAGTCCGCGCCCGAACCCCAGCCCTAGTCCCAGCACTGCCCCTGCCCTACCCCAGCTCAGTACCAGTCCCTGCCCCAGCCCCAGCCCAAGCCTCGGCACCAGCCCAGCGCTAGCCCAGACCTGCCCCCAGCCCATGCCCAGCCCTGCCCCAGGCCCAGCCCTAGCCCAGCCCTGCCCTCAGCCCAGCCCCAGAACAGCCCCACCCCAGTCCTGCCCCAGCCTAGCACCCAGCCCCAGCCCTGCCCCAGCCCTGCCCTCACCCCAGCCCCAGCCCCAGCCCGGCACCAGCCCTGCCCCCAGCCCAGCCCCACCCCATGGCCCAGCCTCCAGCCTGGCCCTGCCCCAGCCCCGGCCCCAGTTCAGCCTCCAGCCCCGGCCACAGCCCCGGCCCCAGCCCTGCCCCAGCCCCAGCCCTGCCCCAGCCCCATCACTTCCCACCCCCCAGCCCCAGCCCCAGCCCCGGCCCCAGCCTAGCCTCCAGCCCCGGCCCCAGCCCTGGACCCAGCCATTTCCCCAGCCTCAGCCCTGCCCCAGCCCCAGTCCTGCCCCAGCCCAGCCCCCATCCCCTGCCCTGCCCCAGCCCTGCCCTCACCCCAGCCCCAACCCAAGCCCCAGCTCTGTCCCCAGCCCCAGCCACAGTCCAGACCCAGCCCTGTCCCAGTCCCCGCCCCAGCCCCAGCCCAGCCCCAGCCCCAGCCCTGCCCCAGCCCAGCCCCCATCCCCAGCCCTACCACAGCCCTGCCCTCACCCCAACCCCAGCCCCAGCACCAGCCCTACCCCAGCCCAAGCCCCATCCGCATCCCTACCCCCAACCCAGACCCAGCCCCAGCCCTGCCCCAGTCCCCGCCCCAGCCCCAGCCCCAGCCCCGGTCCCAGCCCAGCCCCAGCCCTGCCCTCAGCCCTACCCCAGCCCCGGCCCCAGGCCTGCCCAAGCCCCAGCCCCCATCCCCAGCCCTGCTCCAGCCCTGCCCTCACCCCAGCCCCAGTCCGAGCCCCACCCCGGCCCCACCCCATGGCCCAGCCTCCAGCCTAGCCCTGCCCCAGCCCCGGCCCCAACCCAGCCCCAGCCCCAGCCCCAACCTCAGTCCCTGCCCTGCTCCCAGCCCCGGACCTAGCCCCGGCCCCAGCCCTACCCCAGTCCTGCCCCAGCGTCCGGCCCAGCCCAGGACCCAGCCCCAGCCCTACCCCAGCCCCAGCCCAGCTCCAGCCCAGCCCTGCTCCAACCCTGCCCCAGCCCTGCTCCAACCACAGCCCAGCCCCAGCCCAGACCCAGCCCTGGACCCAGCCCCAGCCTCCAGCTCGAGCCCCAGCCCTGTCCCCAGGCCCAGCCCTGACCCAGCCCAGACCCATTCCCAGTCCTGCCCCAGCCCGGACCTCACCCCAGCCCCAATCCAAGCCCCAGCTCTGTCCCCAGCCCCAGCCCCAGCCCCAGCCCTGCCCAGCCCTACCCCAGCCCAGTCCCGGTCCCAGCCCAGCCCAGCCCCATCCCCATCCCTGCCCCCAGCCCAGCCCCAGCCCCAGCCCTTCCCCAGCCCTGCCCCAGCCTCAGTCCCAGCCCTGTCCCATGCCCAGCCCCAGCCACAGCCCAGCCCCAGCCCTAGTCCCAGCCCTGCCCCAGCCCTACCCCAGCGCAGTCCCAGTCCCAGCCCAGTCCCAGCCCTGCCACATCCCTGGATCCAGTCCCAGTCCCAGTCCTGTCCCAGTCCCCGCACCAGCCCCATCGCTGTCCCCAGCCCTGCCCCCAACGCAGCCCCAGCCCTGCCCTAGCCCCATCACTTCCCATCCACCAGCACCAGCCCCAGCCCCAGCCCCACCCCTGCCCCAGCCCTACACCAGCCCAGCCCCGGTCCCAGCCCAGCCCCAGCCCTGCCCCAGCCCAAGCCCCATCCGTATCCCTGCCCCCAGCACAGCCCAGCCCCAGCCCTGCCCCAGACCCCAGCCCCAGCCCCAGCCCCAGCCCCGGTCCCAGCCCTGCCCCAGCCCTGCCCTCAGCCATACCCCAGCCCCGGCCCCAGGCCTGCCCAAGCCCCAGCCCTATCCCCAGTTCAGTTGTGCTCTAGCCCCGGACTGGCCCCCAGTCCTGCCCCACCCCAGGCCCCAGGCCCAGCCCCAGCCCCATCCCTGCCCCCAGCCCAGCCCCAGCCTCAGCCTAGCCCCAGACCTGCCCCCAGCCCATGCCCAGCCCTGCCCCAGGCCCAGCCCTAGCCCAGCCCTGCCCTCAGCCAAGCCCCAGCCGGGCCCCACCTCTGTCCCCAGCCCCAGCCACAGCCCAGCCCCAGCCGTGGACCCAGTCCCAGCCCCAGCCCAGTCCCAGTCCCCGCCCGAACCCCATCCCTAGTCCCAGCACTGTCCCTGCCCTACCCCAGCCCAGTCCCAGTCCCAGCCCAGACCCAGCCCCAGCCCCAGCCCCGGCACCAGCCCCAGTCCTTCCCCAGCCCAGCCCCCATCCCCAGCCCTGCCCCAGCCCTGCCCTCACCCCAACCCCAGCCCCAGCCCCAGCCCGGCCCCAGCCCCACCCTCGGCACCAGCCCAGCCCCAGCCCCAGCTCCAAACTTGGCCCCAGCCCAGCCCCAGTTCCCGAACTGCCCCAGCCCAGCCCCAGCCCTAGCCCTGCCCCCAGCCCAGCACCAGCCCTGCCCCAGGCCCAGCCCCAGCCCCAGCCCTGCCCCAGCCCCAGCCCTAGCGCAGCCCCAGCCCCAGCCCAGCCCCAGCTCTGACCCCAGCCCGGTCCCAGCCCAGCCCCAGCCCCAGCCCTAGTCCTAGTCCTGCCCCAGCCCTGCCCCAGCCCCTGCCCCAGCCCCGGCCCCAGCCTCGGTCCCAGCCCTGCCCCAGCCTCGGTCCCAGCCCTGCCCCAGGTCCAGCCCAGACCCCAGGCCAGCCCCAATTTTGGCCCCGGCCCAGCCCCAGCCCCAGCCTTGCCCCAGCCCAGCCCCAGCCCTGGACTCAGACCCCAGCACTACTCAAGGCCAGATCTCAGCCCCGCCCCACCCTCGGCCCCAGCCCAGCCCCAGCCCCAGCCCTGGCCCCAGCCTCGGCTCCAGCCCAGCCCCAGCCCCAGCCCCAGCCCTGCCCCAGCACTACCCCAGCCCTACGCCAGCCCTGCCCCAGCCCTGCCCCCAAGCCCAGCCCCAGCCCCATCCCTGCCCCCAGCCCAGCCACAGCCCCAACCCCAGCCCTTCCCCAGCCCAGCCCCAGCCCCAGCCCCAGCCCTTCCCCAGCCCAGCCCCAGCCCCAGCCCTTCCCCAGCCCTGCCCCAGCCTCAGTCCCAGCCCTCTCCAATGCCCAGCCCAGACCCCAGCCCCAGCCCCACTCTCAGCCCCAGCCCAGCCCCAGCTCCAGCCCTGCCCCAGCCCAGCCACAGCCACAGCCCATCCCCAGCCCAGCCCCTGTCCCAGCCCTGCCCCAGCCCCCGTCCCGCCCCAGCCCTGACCCCAACCCTAGTCCCAGCCCTGCCCAAGACTTGGTTCCAGCACTGGCCCCAGCCCTGTCCCCAACCCCAGCCCTGCCCCAGCCCCAGCCACAGCCCAGCCCCAGCCGTGGACCCATTCCCAGACCCAGGCCTGTCCCAGTCCCCGCCCGAACCCCAGCCCTAGTCCCAGCACTGTCCCTGCCCTACCCCAGCCCAGTCCCAGTCCCAGCCCAGACCCAGCCCTGCCCCAGCCCCAGCCCCAGTCCTGCCCCAGCCCAGCCCCCATCCCCAGCCCTGCCCCAGCCCTGCCCTCACCCCAACCCCAGCCCCAGCCCCAGCCCGGCCCCAGCCCTGCCCCCAGCCCAGCCCCACCCCATGGCCCAGCCTCCAGCCTAGCCCTGCCCCAGCCCCGGCCCCAACCCAGCCCCAGCCCCGGCCCCAGCCTCGGGCCCAGCCCTGGACCCAGCCCCAGCCCCAGCCCCAGCCCCGCCCCAGCCCTGCCCTCACCCCAGCCCCAACCCAAGCCCCAGCTCTGTCCCCAGCCACAGCCACAGCCCAGCCCAGCCCTGGACACAGTCCCAGCCTCCAGCCCCAGTCCCAGCCTCCAGCCCCGGCCCCAGCCCTGTCCCCAGCCCCAGCCCTGCCCCAGCCCAGACCCATTCCCAGTCCTGCCCCAGCCCGGCCCTCTCCCCAGCCCCAATCCAAGCCCCACCTCATTCCCCAGCCCCAGCCCCAGTCCTGCCCAGCCCTACCCCAGCCGAGTCCCGGTCCCAGCCCAGCCCAGCCCCATCCCCATCCCTACCCCCAGCCCAGCCCCAGCCCCAGCCCTTCCCCAGCCCTGCCCACAGCCCCAGCCCCAGCCACAGCCCAGACCCAGCCCTGGACCCAGCCCCAGCCCTGCCCCAGCCCAGCCCCAGCCCCAGCCCAGCACAGCCCCAGCCCCGGCCCCTGCCCCTGCCCCAGTCCTGCCCAGCCCTACCCCAGCCGAGTCCCGGTCCCAGCCCAGCCCAGCCCCATCCCCATCCCTACCCCCAGCCCAGCCCCAGCCCCAGCCCTTCCCCAGCCCTGCCCCAGCCTCAGTCTCAGCCCTGACCCATGCCCAGCCCAGACCACAGCCCAGCCCCACTCTCAGCCCCAGCCCTGCCCCAGCCCGACCCCAGACACAGCCCAGCCCCAGCCCTAGTCCCAGTCTTGCCCTAGCCCTGCCCTCACCCCAGCCCCAACCCAAGACCCAGCTCTGTCCCCAGCCCCAGCCCCAGCCCAGCCCAGCCCTGGACCCAGCCCCAGCCTCCAGCCCCGGCACCAGCCCTGTCCCCAGCCCCAGCCCTGCCCCAGCCCAGACCCATTCCCAGTCCTGCCCCAGCCCGGCCCTCACCCCAGCCCCAATCCAAGCCCCACCTCTGTCCCCAGCCCCAGCCCAGTCCCGGTCCCAGCCCAGCCCAGCCCCATCCCCATCCCTGCCCCCAGCCCAGACCCATTCCCAGCCCCAGCCCCAGCCCAGCCCCAATGCTGGACCCAGTCCCAGGCCAAGCCCTGTCCCAGCCCTGGACCCAGCCCCAGCCCCAGCCCCGGCCCCAGCCCTGGACCCAGCCCAGCCCCAGTTACAGCCCAGCCCCAGCCCTGGACCCAGCCCCAGCCCCAGCCCTGCCCCAGCCCAGATGCTGCCACAGCCCAGCCCCAGCCGTGGACCCAGCCCTGCCCCTGCCCCAGCCCCAGTCCTGCCCCATCCCAGCCCCTGTCCTTCCCCATCCCAGCCCCCATCCCCAACCCTGCCCCAGCCCTGTCCCTCAGCCCAGCCCCAGCCCCAGCCTGGCCCCAGCCCTGACCCAGCCCCGGCCCCAGCCCTGTCCCCTGCCCAGCCCAGCCCAGCCCAGCCCCCATCCCCAGCCCTGCCTCAGCCCTGCCCTCACCCCAGCCCTAACCCAAGCCCCAGCTCTGTCCCCAGCCCCAGCCACAGCCCAGCCCAGTCCCGGTCCCAACCCTGCCCCAGTCCTGCCCCACCCTTGGGCCCAGCCCTGCCCCAGGCCCAGCCCAGACCCCAGCCCCAGCCCCACCCTCGGCCCCAGCCCCAGCCCCTGCCCCAGCCCTGCCCCAGCCCAGCCCCAGCCACAGCCCAGCCCCATCCCTGGACCCAGCACCGGCCCCAGCCCCAGCCCCAGCCCTGCCTCAGCACTGGCCCAGCCCTAGCCCCGGCTCCAGCCCCAGCCCCAGCCCAGCCCCAGCCCAGTCCCAGCCCAGCCCCAGCCACAGCCCAGCCCCATCCCTGGACCCAGCCCCAGCCCCAGGCCCAGCCCCAGCCTCAGCCCCAGACCTGCCCCAGCACCAGCCCAGTGCAGCCCTGCCCCCAACGCAGCCCCAGCCCTGCTCCAGCCCTGCCCTCAAACCAGCCCCCAGCACCAGCCCCAGCTCTCTCCCCAGCCCCAGCCCCAGCCCCAGCCCAGCCCCAATGCTGGACCCAGTCCCAGGCCAAGCCCTGTCCCATTCCCATCCCTGCCCCCAGCCCAGCCCGAGACCCAGGCCACACCCAGCCCGGCCCCAGTCCCAGACCCAGCCCTAGCCCCAGCTCAGAGCTAGCCCAGCCCTGATCCCAGCCCAGTACCAGCCCTGCCCCAGGCCCAGCCTCAGCCCCAGCCCTGACCCATCCCCAGCCCTAGCCCAGCCGTGCCGTCATTCAGCCCCAGCCCGGCCCCAGCCCAGTCCCAGCCCAGCCCCAGCCCCAGCCCCTGCCCCAAGCCTGCCCCAAGCCCAGCCCTATCCCAAGCCCAGTCGTGCCCTAGCCCTGGTCCGGCCCCCAGCCCAGCCCTGCCCCAGTCCTGCCCCAGCCCCGGCCCCAGGCCTGCCCAAGCCTTGGTTCCAGCCCCCGGCCCCAGCCCTGCCCCATCACTTCCCAGCCCCCAGCACCAGCCTCAGCCCCGGCCCCAGCCCCAGTCCCAGCCCAGCTGCAGCCCTGCCCCCAGCCCAGCACCAGCCCTGAACCAGGTCCAGCCCCAGCCCCAGCCCCTGCCCCAGCCCTGCCCCAGTTCCAGCCCTAGCCCTAGCCCAGTCTTGCCCTAGCCCCAGCCCGGCCCCCAGCCCAGCCCCAGCCCCAGCCCCAGCCCAGCCCCAGCCCTGCCCCCAGCCCAGCCCCAGCCCTAGCCCAGGCCCTGCCCCAGCCCTATCACCAGCCCAGCCCAGCCCCAGCCCAGCCCCAGCACGGCCCCAGCCCCGGCCCTGGCCCCAGCTCAGCGCTAGCCCAGCCCTGCCCCCAGCCCAGCACCAGCCCTTCCCCAGCCCCGGTCAAAGCCCCAGCCTCAGCCTCAGACCCAGCCCAGACCCAGTCCTAGCCCTGCCCCAGTCCCCGCCCCCGCCCCACCCCAGCCCCAGCCCCAGACCTGCCCCAGCACTACCCCAGCACAGCCCCGGTCCCAGCCCAGCCCCAGCCCTGCCCCCAGCTCAGCCCCATCCCCAGTCCCTGCCCCAGCCCTGCCCCAGCCCCAGCCCTATCCCCAGCCCAGTTGTCCCCTAGCCCCGGCCTGGCCCCCAGCCCAGACCTGCCCCATCCCCATCCCTGCTCCCAGCCCAGCCCCAGCCCCAGCCCATCCGCAGCCCTGCCCCAGCCCCAGCCCCATCCCCTGACCCCACCCAGCCCCAGCCCTAGCCCTGCCCCAGTCCCCGCCCGAGCCCCAGCCCCGGTCCCAGCCCCAGCCCCAGTGCTGCCCCAGCCCAAGCCCTAGCCACATCCCTGCCCCCAGCCCAGCCCCAGCCCCAGCCCTGACCCAACCCAGCCCCAGACCCAACCCCGACCCCAGCTCAGCGCTAGCCCCAGCGCTGCCCCCAGCCCAGCACCAGCCCTGCTCCCTGCCCAGCCCCAGCCCCAGCCCAGCACCAGCTCTGACCCCAGCCCAGTCCCAGCCCAGCCCCAGCCCCAGCCCCAGCCCAGCACCAGCTCTGACCCCATGTAGTGGTTTGAGCCTTAACTGAGAGTTAAAAGCTCAAATGGGGAAAAGGCTGAGAATCTCTTCCCCACTTCCCCCCCACCTCCTCCCTCCAAACAGGGAGAGGAGGGAAAAAAAAGGTAAGAAGCAAATCCACTAATCAACAATCTGGAGTCAGCTTGGAAGTAGAGAGGCAAATGATTTTTTTTTTTCTTCAAATATATATATATAGCAATAACAGGGAATAAGGTTCACAAGGGCAAGGAACAAGAATGGATGGGAGGGGAATAGAAAAAAAAATAATACAAAACCAGTCTGTGTCTGAAGAGGCGCAGAGGAAGCAGGCAGAAGGATCAGGTCCAGCCACGTGGCTGAGGATCAGGAGAGCAGCTGCAGTAGCTCTCATCTAGCAGAGGCAGGAGCCAAAAAGGAGATCCAACAGCTATGAGGTCCTGCTTTTTATACCCTTGCTGGGCAGGGAGGGGGGAGTGGAAGAGACTCAGCTTTCCCGGGGGAGACGTCCTTCAGGGAGTGTAAAGTACCCGCAAGCCCTCCACCCTGCTTTCTTCTTTTGTTTTCAGAAAAAGGTGTTAACCCACCACACCCCAGCCCAGTCCCAGCCCAGCCCTATCCCCAGCCCAGTCGTGCCCTAGCCCTGGCCCGGCCCCCAGCCCAACACTGCCCCAGCCCTGCCCCCAACCCAGACCCAGCCCTGCCCCAGCCCCATCACTTCCCATCCCCCTGCACCAGCCTCAGACCCGACCCCAGCCCCAGCCCTATCCCCAGCCCAGTCGTGCCCTAGCCCCAGCACGGCCCCAGCCCAGCCCCAGCGCAGTCGTGCCATAGCCCCAGCCCCAGCCCCCAGCACCAGCCTCAGCCCAGCCCCAGCCCCGGCCCCAGCCTAGCCTCCAGCCCCGGCCCCAGCCCTGGACCCAGCCCTTTCCCCAGCCTCAGCCCAGCCCCAGCCCCGGCCCCAGCCTAGCCTCCAGCCCTGGCCCCAGCCCTGGACCCAGCCCTTTCCCCAGGCTCAGCCCTGCCCCAGCCCCAGTCCTGCCCCAGCCCAGCCCCCATCCCCAGCCCTGGCTCAGCCCTGCCCTCACCCCAGCCCCAACCCAAGCCCCAGCTCTGTCCCCAGCCCCAGCCACAGCCCAGCCCCATCCCTGGACCCAGCCCCAGCCCCAGGCCCAGCCCCAGCCTCAGCCCCAGACCTGCCCCAGCGCCAGCCCAGTGCAGCCCTGCCCCCAACGCAGCCTCAGCCCTGCCCCAGCCCTGCCCTCAAACCAGCCCCCAGCACCAGCCCCAGCTCTGTCCCCAGCCCCAGCCCCAGCCCCAGCCCAGCCCCAATGCTGGACCCAGTCCCAGGCCAAGCCCTGTCCCATTTCCATCCCTGCCCCCAGCCCAGCCCCAGCCCCAGCCCTTGCCCTAGCCTTGCCCCAGGCCCAGCCCTATCCCCAGCCCAGTCGTGCCCTGGCCCCGGCCCGGCCCCCAGCCCAGCCCAGCCCCAGCACAGCCCCAGCATGGCCCCAGCCCCAGCCCCAGCCCGAGCCCCAGCTCAGCGCTAGTCCAGCCCTGCCCCCAGCCCAGCCCCAGACTTGCCCCAGCCCCAGCCCTAGCCCAGCCCCAGCCCCAGACCAGCCACAGCTCTGACCCCAGCCCAGTCCCAGACCAGTCCCATTCCCCCCCCAACCTTGGCCCCAGGCCAGCCCCAGTTCCACGCCTGCCCCAGCCCTGCGCCAGCCCGGGCCAAAGCCCCAGCCCCAGCCTCAGACCCAGACCAGCCCCAGGCCTAGCCCTGCCCCAGTCCCCTCCCCAGCCCTGCCCCAGCAGTACCCCAGCCCAGCCCCAGCACTACCCCAGCCCAGCCCTGGTCCCAGCCCAGCCCCAGCCCCTGCCCCAGCCCAAACCCCAGCCACATCCCTGCCCCCAGCCCAGCCCAGCCCCATTCCCATCCCTACCCCCAGCCCAGCCCAGCCCCAGCCCGGCCCTAGCCCCAGCCCCAGCCCCGGCCCCGGCTCAGCGCTAGCCCAGTCCTGCCCCCAGCCCAGCACCAGCCCTGACCCCTGCCCAGCCCCAGCCCCAGCCAAGCCCCAGCTCTGACCCCAGCGCAGTCCCAGGCCCAGCCCCAGCCCCTGCACCAGCCCCAGACTTGCCCCATCCCCAGCCCTAGCCCAGCCCCAGCCCCAGCCAAGCCCCAGCTCTGACCCCAGCCCTGCCCCAGGCCCAGCCCCAGCCCCAGCCCCAGCCCCAGCCCTGCCCCATCCCCAGCCCTAGCCCAGCCCAGCCCCATCCCCAGTCCCTGCCCCAGCCCTGCCCCAGCCCCAGCCCTATCCCCAGCCCAGTCGTGCCCTAGCCCCGGCCTGGCCCCCAGCCCAGACCTGCCCCATCCACATCCCTGCCCCCAGCCCAGCCCCAGCCCCAGCCCAGCCCCAGACCCATCCCCTGACCCCACTCAGCCCCAGACCTAGCCCTGCCCCAGTCCCTGCCCCAGCCCCAGCCCCGGTCCCGGCCCAGCCCCAGCCCCAGCCCTGCCCCAGCCCAGCCCCAGACCCAGCCCCGACCCCAGCTCAGCGCTAGCCCCAGCGCTGCCCCCAGCCCAGCACCAGCCCTGCCCCCTGCCCAGCCCCAGCCCCATCCCCAGCCCTTGCCCCAGCCCTGCCCCAGCCCCAGCCCCAGCCCCAGCCCTATCCCCTGCCCAGTCGTGCCCTAGCCCTGGCCCGGCCCCCAGCCCAGCACTGCCCCAGCCCTGCCCCCAACCCAGCCCCAGCCCTGCCCCAGCCCCATCACTTCCCATCCCCCTGCACCAGCCTCAGACCCGACCCCAGCCCCAGCCCTATCCCCAGCCCAGTCGTGCCCTAGCCCCAGCACGGCCCCACCCCAGCCCCATCCCAGTCGTGCCCTAGCCCCAGCCCCAGGCCTGCCCAAGCCTTCGTTCCAGCCCCCGGCCCCAGCCCTGCCCCAGCCCCAGCCCTGCCCCAGCCCCATCACTTCCCAGCCGCCAGCACCTGCCCCAGCCCAGGCCCCAGCCCTGGACCCAGCACTTTCCGCAGCCTCAGCCCTGCCCCAGCCCCAGTCCTGCCCCAGCCCAGCCCCCATCCCCAGCCCTGCCCCAGCCCTGCCCTCACCTCAGCCCCAACCCAAGCCCCAGCTCTGTCCCCAGCCTCAGCCACAGCCCAGCCCCAGCCCTGGGCCCACTTTCAGCCGCAGCCCTGTCCCAGTCCCCGCCTGAGCCCCAGCCCTAGTCCCAGCCCTGACCCAGCACTACCCCAGCCCAAGCCCCAGACCCCGCCCCAGCCCCAACGCTGCCCCCAGCCCAACCCAGCCCCAGCCCCTGCCCTGCCCCCAGCCTGACCCCAGCCCAAGGCCCAGCCTCCAGCCTATTTCTGCCCCAGCCCCGGCCTTAACCTCAGTCCCAGCCCTGATCCCAGCCCCAGCCCCAGACCAGCCGCAGCTCTGACCCCAGCCCAGTCCCAGACCAGTCCCATCCCCACCCCAACCTTGGCCCCAGGCCAGCCCCAGTTCCACCCCTGACCCCAACCCTAGTCCCAGCCCTGCCCAAGACTTGGTTCCAGCCCTGGGCCCAGCCCTGTCCCCAACCCCAGCCCTGCCCCAACCCTAGTCCTGCCCCAGCCCAGACGCATCCCCAGTCCTGCCCCAGCCCTGCCCTCACCCCAGCCCCAACCCAAGCCCCACCTCTGTCCCCAGCCCCAGGCACAGCCCAGCCCCAGCCGTGGACCCAGTCCCAGCCCCAGCCCTGCCCCAGTCCCTGCCCCAGCCCCAGCCCAGCCCCAGCCCGGCCCTCAGCCCTACCCCAGCCCCGGCCCCAGGCCTGCCCAAGCCCCAGCCCTATCCCCAGCTCAGTTGTGCTCTAGCCCCAGCCCGGCCCCCAGTCCTGCCCCAGCCCAGCCCCCATCCCCAGCCCTGCCCCAGCCCTGCCCTCACCCCAGCCCCAGTCCCAGCCCCACCCCGGCCCCACCCCATGGCCCAGCCTCCAGCCTAGCCCTGCCCCAGCCCCAACCCAGCCCCATCCCCGGCCCCAACCTCAGTCCCTGCCCTGCTCCCAGCCCCGGAACTAGCCCCGGCCCCAGCCCTACCCCAGCCCTGCCCCAGCCTCGGGCCCAGCCCTGGACCCAGCCCCAGCCCCAGCCCCAGCCCAGCTCCAGCCCAGCCCTGCTCCAACCCTGCCCCAGCCCTGCTCCAACCACAGCCCAGCCCCAGCCCAGCCCCAGCCCTGGACCCAGCCCCAGCCTCCAGCCCCGGCACCAGCCCTGTCCCCAGCCCCAGCCCTGCCCCAGCCCAGGCCCATTCCCAGTCCTGCCCCAGCCCGGCCCTCACCCCAGCCCCAATCCAAGCCCCAGCCCTGCCCCCAGCCCAGTCCCGGTCCCAGCCCAACCCAGCCCCATCCCCATCCCTGTCCCCAGCCCAGCCCCAGCCCCAGCCCTTCCCCAGCCCTGCCCCAGCCTCAGTCCCAGCCCTGTCCCATGCCCAGCCCAGAACCCAGCCCAGCCCCACTCTCAGCCCCAGCCCTGCCCCAGCCCCAGCCCTGCCCCAGCCCAGCCCCAGCCCTAGTCCCAGCCCTGCCCCAGCCCTACCCCAGCCCAGTCCCAGTACCAGCCCAGCCCCAGCCCTGCCACAGCCCTGCCCCCAACGCAGTCCCAGCCCTGCCCTAGCCCCATCACTTCCCATCCACCAACACCAGCCCCAGCCCCAGCCCCACCCCTGCCCCAGCCCTACCCCAGCCCAGCCCCTGTCCCAGCCCAGCCCCAGCCCTGCCCCAGCCCAAGCCCCATCCGTATCCCTACCCCCAGCGCAGCCCCAGCCCCAGCCCTGCCCCAGTCCCCAGCCCCAGCCCCAGCCCCAGCCCAGGTCCCAGCCCTTCTCCAGCCCTGCCCCAGCCTCAGTCCCAGCCCTGTCCCATGCCCAGCCCAGACCCCAGCCCAGCCCCACTCTCAGCCCCAGCCCAGACCCAGCCCAGCCCCTGTCCCAGCCCAGCCCCAGCCCTGCCCCAGCCCAAGCCCCATCCGTATTCCTACCCCCAGCGCAGCCCCAGCCCCAGCCCTGCCCCAGTCCCCAGCCCCAGCCCCAGCCCAGGTCCCAGCCCAGCCCCAGCCCTGCCCTCAGCCCTACCCCAGCCCCGGCCCCAGGCCTGCCCAAGCCCCAGCCCTATCCCCAGCTCAGTTGTGCCTTAGCCCCGGCCCGGCCCCCAGCCCAGCCCCAGCCTGGCCCCAGCCCCAGCCCCAGCCCAGCGCTACCCCCAAACCTGCACCTAGCCCAGCACCAGCCCCAGCCCCATCCCAGCCCCAGCTCTGACCCAATCCCAGACCCAGGCCTGTCCCAGACCCTGACCCACCCCAAGCCCCACCCCAGCCCCAGCGCTGGACCCAGCCCCAGCCCCAGCCCTAGCCCAGCCCCAGCCCCAGCCCTTCCCCAGCCCTGCCCCATGATGCCGAATTTTGCCCCAAAAGGTGAGAATAACTGCCTAAGAGACTCAGTTTAAGTCAGATAGACAGGAGGTATTTTTATTAGCAACGCGTTGGAGAAATCAGTAAATGGATTTCTGCCTTTCCCGTAACAAAAGCATGTCTTTTATACAGTTTTGGATGTAGTATTGCATCAGATCATATACATAATCATATCTTTGCATACATATTCATAGAAGGCGTGGTGTAGGCGGAGCGTGGGCGGGGACATCTCTTTTGAGGATCTTCTTGGTGGTCATTCCGGTGGCCTTCATCATGGGCAGGGGTCTCCTGATGAGTCTTCCTCTTTAAACTTTTGACTCCTTTCCTAATTTGGTCAATTCCCGGTGTGCCTGGCTTGGTTCCACTGACTTGACAAGGCTGTTAGGGTCAGTTCGACCTTGTTGGCTCTGAATCATGATTACCCCGTCAGTTCTTATCACTTATCTCCTTTTTCTGTCACAGTGTCCCAGGCCTCAGCCGATTTATTGCTCTATGTGGTTTGTGCTTCCTTCAATTGCTTCACATTCTCGAAAGCTATCTGTTTTGGGGCTTCATTTCCCCCCTTTTTCTTATAACTTATGAGTTCTTTCGTCAAATTCTAATCCTATAGGGCGCTGATACGCTCGTACCATAGCCCAAACCATTTGGGTCCTTTTCATTATGATTCTTAGTCTCCACCACATACAAATATTTGTGAGAGTTAATAGTAACAGAACTACAATTACTATTAGCATTGGGTGCACCAGATAGTTGAAGACCTGTGTAGCTGTTGGGGAGTATCCTGTAAAGATGTCCCACCAATGTTGCTGGCCTACTTGTTCTACTTTGGTCAGGACATCTGTTATTTTTTCTGAATTATGTTCTACCTGCCATACCATTCGTTTAGTCGTTTGATTCACCTGTTGCACCAATTTCTTCACTTTAGGATGTGCGAGCATCGCTTTAAGAATTTTGATGTCCATCCCTATTTGTAATTTCGGTATCTCTTGATATAGGTTAAAATCTGCGTTAATTAGCTGTTGAGTAGTTATTAGGACAGTATAATGAAAATCACAACCCACTATCTTGGTGAAGTTGCACACACAGAAGTTAGTATTGTTAGTCTCCTCTTGGCAATTATCTATAGTGACGTTGTCACAAGCTGTCCTCACGCAAGCACACCCATTCCCTATATAGTAAACTTGTGATTGTGTTCTATTATGTGAAAGCATTTCCTATTATGTGAAAGCATTTCAAAGGTACATACACTATTTTCGACATCTAAGCATAAATCTTCTGCTTCTACTACAGCGTTTTCGCAAACATAGCCTAATTGTCCTCTAGAAATACATGCCTCTGTGCTAACTGATTGCCACCTATTTTTGGTATAATCATAACTGGCCCAGACATTGTGGTCTATTGGTCTGACAATGACATCTTGATGTATTGTCCCTAGAGTGAGGATAGGAAAGATAGCTCTTTCTTCTGCCGCACTGATGGTGAGGACATAGGCTTCAATGTGATCTCGTTGAGGCTCATAAGTGAAATTTACTAATTGCCACCAGGCTTGGTGGTCCTTCTCAAATTGTGTAGTATGATTGTCCTTTAATATTGTTTCCCTTATTTCTTGAGGTAATGTACCTGACATTCCCTCTCTCATTATTCCTGCCGCTACCGATTGTACCCATTGTTGTGTCTGAGAGCATTGGATAGCGAGTGCAATGTCTCTACTAAGTTCCCCTGTATAGTCAGCGAGCTTCACAAAATCCTCTGCAGTACCCATAATAATGTGTTTTTGCTCATCATAGTAATACTGATCACTTATTGGTACCATTTGTTGATGTTTTCATTTGAAAATGAAAATGCATGTTGTGTTGTTATGAATTTTGATTTTCCCTCTAGGTGTGTAAAATTATAGCAAACTGGTGAGATAACATATAAATCCCTTCTCCCTACATTCAGTGTGGTAAGGGTCAAAGCATCCACTTTCACACATGCTCAATTGTGCAGGCTTCTTATCCGAAGAAAACAAATTCCCAGTTCTGAATGTTTATCTTTAAGACAGCTCCTTCTCAGCCGTGGTGTCTCCAATTAACCAGACAGTGTCCTTGCAAGTCTGCAAGATAGGTTTCTTTCTCTTTACCCTCTAAACAGGCCTCACAAGATGCTGACCCTTAATCCCAGTGCACTCTAAGTCTTACAATTTTAACACAAATCACCAGTATATTCATCACAATTCCCCCTTCTTTTTTTTTTTTTTTTTTGTCACCATTGATTTGTGTTAAAATTTCCAGATATTTCAGAACCTTCTTAATTGGATCATAATTAAGTTCCTCTGTTTTGATCACCTTCTGACCATAACCATTTGCTAGTAACTTATTGGCATAAACAATTTTACCTAAAGGTCTTACCATTTTAAAACAGCAATTACAATGAATTACACAGATCAGTATTACAATTATTCCAACAGGTATTGCAAACAATTTTTTTTTTAAAGCAACTTATATTCGATAAGCAAGAAGTTAACTTATCCCATATTTCCTTAAATCCACAAGAAGTATCATCCAAAGAAATCTGATGTAATATCTGATTGTGGTTTACAATCGCCTGTAAATCTGTTTCCACCCGTTTATCTAGATTAACATAACTACAATAACTTACATGTATGACTACACATACACCCCCTTCCTTAACATATAAAAAATCCAAAGCTAATATATTCTGAGTAGATATTTTCGAGAGACTATTGATTTTAATTTGCTGCGCTTTTATTGCATCTATGCTTGCATTCATCATGATTTCAACTGTAGCAGAAAATTTTACCATTGCTTTTTCAAGTTCAAGTCTTTTCTCTTCGGTCTGATCAAGATTCCACACATGGGAACGTGGTTTTTGATTTCGATTGGACTACTTATGTACAAATAGGGTTAGGATCAAAATTAGGCTCCACCAAGTATATGTGAACTCTGCCTCCTCGGCCTGCTGGGGTGCAACCAGCAGCCGGGTGTATTTTCTTCTCGGCAGCAGTTACATTCTTCAGGAGCCCTACAGATTTTAACTCCTTAACCCACTTCAAAATTCCATTTGGAGTCTCTTCTCTACTTCCTTGGTTAGTTTGTTTACCATTTCCCATTGTGCTTTTGTTATTTCAATTCCTCTTCCTTCAAAATCTTATGTCTCTTACTTTTCCTTTTACTAATCCTTTTAATTATTCCTGAGATTTCCCAACTAAAATTTCTCTAGTCTTTATTTCCCACTTATGCCAATCCCTTTCAATAATTTTCCATGGGGATTTAAATCCTTTTCCTCACCACAAAATACGTTTTCTGTATTTACCAGCCCAAACTGCCTATTTTCAAATTCAGCATTCAGGACAAAATATTTTTTTGATTGATGCTTTTGACCCCAGATTATCATAACAGTTATTGTGATCGATGTTCGACTTCATGGGAAATGCTGTTTCCTCTTAGTCTTGATTCTTCTGCACATTAGTGAAGGAATAGTTGTTAAAATTAATACCTATTTACTACAAACCTTAACTTATGCTAATACCAAAAAATCCTTAAGACCTTAAAAAACTATGTTAAAATTAATCCATCAAATCAGTGTCTAAAAAGAAATAAAATTGCTACATTAACTAAAAAAACACTTTCCAAAATTAAAACCTGTTTATACATTCCTTAACTATATTACATGGAGCTCCTTTGAAATGCCTAGGCAGACAACTAAGAAGGTTCGAACCAAAAGAAAATCTTACAATTTGAACTCTTAACTAAGTGCATACACCTTACTGCAATTACTATGTACTAAGTACTTATAAATACCAGATGCTTACTTATTCATTATGCTTATTAGAAAAACTTAACAAAACTCTAAATAACAAATCTCTGAAAGACGTTACAATCAGAAATGACAAAATGAGTACTGTTGCTTTAAATCAAAACAGAGTAGTGCGGCTAAAGCCGCTGCGGGGGAAAGGGGTGGGGGCTGCTGCCGTGGCAGCTGCTTCGCTGTTACTGTCGGTGCTGTCGGTGTCGGTGGTGCATCAGCCGGTACCGCCTTGGTGGGAGCCGTCGGTATCCGCGGGGGCCGGCAGGGCTCGCGGGAGGAGTGCGGTGGCAGGAACGCTGTAACCGCGAGCCTCCAAGCGCTCCATTTTTTCTAAGAGGGGCCGTAAAGCAAAGTCGGCGCTGTTTGAATTCCTCGCTGCCGGTGTTGTCTTCCGAATCCGAGCCGTCGCTGGCGATGTCAGAGGAAGGTGTTGATAAAAAGGGGTCGAACACACTGAACTGCCTTTTTCCGGCTTTTTCCCCGCTGTGTGCAAACGGCAGTGGTGATGGCTGGTAAACGCGGTGTGGTCGCCGCAAGATGTATCGGGGGCGGCCCCAGTCGATCCGTCGATAGTTCTCAGACACATCTTTCAGCTGCAACTCAGATACACCTGGCGCTGCATCTCATCCTGACAAAGTTGCTCTAACTGCAGCAGCCATTCGCTGTTTCAGTTCGTAGGTTTTAACACAGTTCATGCATTCTCGCCATGACTTTTGCAGCTTTATAGCAGTTTTATCACCATCTATAACCAAGTCCCACAGCTTGTTCCTGTATTCTCTCCAACAAGCTTCATCAAAATAACTATCTCCGCTAGGGGAATGCCCTAAAGCGGATCTATGGGCCAAAAGTCCGGGCATTACTTTAGACGATATCTCCGCCTTACGCTTTTCGATGACACTGTATTTCGTCTGATGACTGCTTATAGGGTCGGCCTTGCCCTTTCGAGTTTGTGCGCAAAGGTACTAAGGCTGCCATAACCTGCTGACTATGCTCAAGCTGTTTTGTCATTGTCATTGACAACACCTCAGCCTGTTTTTGTAATCCCTTATCAATCACCTCCGTCAGCATGGCCATCGGATTGCTTGGCAAGTCCTGAGCCCTCTGCAACAATTCGGCTACCGTCCATCTAGGATCTGCTGATGTAATAAGCTGCTGCGTCTGCTGGTTCCCATTCTGCATTAAACACTGCTTTAAAATTGCCTCTTGGATACCTTCTCCTACGCTTGCTGCTCTAAGTGCGGCAAGCAACTTATCCACAAATTCACCAAGAGGTTCCTGTCTACCTTGCTTAATTCCCATATAGTGAGGATTTGCATTTCCATCCTTCTGCTTGTCAAAAGCCCTCCTTACTATCTGGGCTGATGCTTGCAAAACAGGCGGCTGTAAAAGTGCCTGTAACTCTGGTCTCTCATACTGTCCCGTTCCACACAACTGATCTACTGTTACACCAAATAGTGGGTCGTTTTGCTGTCTTTGTACTCCAGCTGATTGTCTAGCTAGGTGTTCCCACTCATTCAAAAATGTCATAAATTGAGATGCTGTTAGGATCAGCTTCATAACATTATAAGAATCTCTAGGCAACATATTATAGTTCATGTAAATAAAATCAATCATCTGTCTAGCTGGTTCAGATTGAACCCCAAATTGACTCGCAGTCTGTCTTAATTGAGATAACAATTTCCATGGTAATTGGGTTACATCAGCCTGAAAAACATTTTGGTCCCCAAGGACCTGTGTATACATTACTGGAAAAGCTTGATGTGAAACAGCCAGCCGGCTAAGCCCTTCCTGATCTCCTTCGGCATTTAAGTGTTCTGCAACCTTTCGCCAATACTCTGCGTGCTTTCTTGCATGATCTTTAACACCACATCCAGGATCTATCGCCCTGTTTGTCTCCTCTCCCTCACTTACTTTCTCCTCCTGTACAATTTGCTCAGCTAAAAGAGGCGGGGAAGGCTCCTCAGCAGAGTCCTGTGTTACAGATTGTAATTCGACTCTGCCACCTAACCCTTTTACACACGCAGCCTTCTCCTTTCCTAAATAATCCTGAACCTCTTCTGACAAAGGCAACCCAGCATGTGTAACACTTGCTCCATTTGGGTCCGTATAATCTAATCGTACCCTGGCTTGATAAACTGCCATTTGCTCAGCACGATGCTGATCCAATGCTGTCATAACCATCTTCCACCATTTTCCACACTCCTTTGCTCGTTTTTCATCACCTAAGCCATGCAGCCACAAGTCTTGTCCAGACTTTTTCCACTGCAATCTTTCAAATACCTCATTTGGGTCCTTAAAATATCCTAACTCTCCTGCATAGCTTAACAGCGGCACCAACTCCTTTGTAAAATTTAACTTACACTGTCGCTTTTCTAAAAAGCATATAAATAAATCATACGCTGCCTGCCTATCCATGTCCGTATTTAAACGTTAATACCTGTGCGCACAGACCTCGTTTAAGCAGTTTCCGGCTCTACAGCGTCTTCGGCTTCAAGGCTGTCTTCCCTTTTCTTGCAGCCTCCGGTACTGCTATCCCGGGCCGGCCGTCTTCTTGCCTCCCGGCTTACTGCGAATCTCCCAACGTCCCGAAGAACTTCTTAAACCCTAACGTTTGTCTTCACTAGGGTCCCGTGTTCGAGCGCCACTTACTGCAAGAAGGGGGCCGCTTTAACGACCAATTTGATCAGCGGATTCCACTTTATTGAGCATCAGACACATCTTATATACAGTTTGCTATAATTATGCCCACTTGGCAACATACTATTGGTTGCTCTCTAAAAGGTTACATCATTGTTTTCACAACTCTGTGGAATTCTTCCATCCGGCCTAATTGCTCTCTTTCCCAGATCTCGCCTCCTCCTTATCTTGCTTGCCTCCCATCTCAGGGGCAGCTGGGTTTCAGCATACCAAGCAATCAGCACTTTCTCACATCTCCCACTCCGCCACTATATCATCAACAGAGAATTCTTCAAGGCCTGAATTGCACAGGTGTTCCAGGGACCCATGTCCCCTCTTGCCCGACAACACGAACCCAGCCCCAGCCCTGCCCCAGCTCTGGCCCTAGCCCTGTCCCCAGCCCCGGCACCAGCCCTGCCCCAGTCCCAGCCCGAGCCCTGTCCCCAGCCCAGCCCCAGCCCCGTCCCGAGCCCTGTCCCCAGCCCAGCCCCAGCCCTGTCCCAGTCCCAGCCACAGCCCCGGCCCCAGCCACAGCCCATGCCCCAGCCCTGCACCACCCCAGCCTCAGCCCCAGCCCTGCCCCCAGCCCAGCCCCAGCCCCGGGCTCAACCTCAGATCCAGCCCTGCTCCCAGCCCCGGCCCCAGCCCCAGCTCCAGCCCTACCCCAGCCCTGCCCCAGCCTCGAGCCTAGCCCTGTCCCAGACCCAGCCCAGACCCCAGCCCAGCCCCACCCTCATCCCCAGCCCAGCCCCAGCCACAGCCCAGCCCCAGGCCAGCCCCAGCCACCGCCCAGCCCCAGCCCTGGACCCAGCCCCAGCCCCAGCCCTGGACCCAGCCCAGCCCCAGCCCTGCACCGAACCCAGTCCCAGCCCGGCCCCAGCCCTGTCCCAGCTCGGGCCCCAGCCCTGTCCCTAGCCCCGGCCCCTGAACCAGCCCTAGTCCTGCCCCATCCCTGCCCCATCCCCAGCCCTGCCCCAGACCAGGCCTAGCCCAGCCCTGCCCTCAGCCCAGCCCCAGCCCTGGAACCAGGCCCAGTCGTGCCCCGAACGCAGCCCCAGCCCAGCCCCAGCCCTGCCCCAGATCGGGCCCCAGCCCTGTCCCCAGCCCGGGCACTTGCCCCAGCCCTAGTCCTGCCCCATCCCAGCCCAGCCCCAGCCCTGGACCCAGCCCCAGCCCCAGCCCCACCCCCGGCCTCAGCCCCGGCCCCAGCCCAGCCCCAGCCCCAGTCCCAGCCCCAGCCCAGCCCCAGCCCCAGCCCTGCTCCAGCCCCGGCCCCAGCCCTAGCCCCAGCCCTGCCCAGGACTTGGTTCCAGCCCCAGCCCCAGCCCTGCCCCCAGCCCAGCCCCAGCCCCGGCCTCAACCTCAGATCCAGCCCTGCTCCCAGCCCTGCCCCAGACCCAGCCCAGACCCCAGCCCAGCCCCACCATCATCCCCAGCCCAGCCTCAGCCACAGCCTAGCCCCAGGCCATCCCCAGCCACCGCTCAGCCCCAGCCCTGGACCCAGCCCCAGCCCCAGCCCTGCACCGAACCCAGTCCCAGCCCGGCCCCAGCCCTGTCCCAGCTCGGGCCCCAGCCCTGTCCCTAGCCCCGGCCCCTGAACCAGCCCTAGTCCTGCCCCATCCCTGCCCCATCCCCATCCCTGGACCCAGCCCAGCCCCAGCCCCATCCATGCCCCCAGTCCCAGCCCTAGCCCAGCCCTGCCCTCAGCCCAGCCCCACGCCTGGACCCAGACCCAGCCCTGCCCGGAACCCAGCCCCAGCCCAGCCCCAGCCCTGCCCCAGCTCCGGCCCTAGCCCTGTCCCCAGCCCCGGCCCCAGCCCCAGCCCCAGTCCTGCCCCATCCCAGCCCCCAGCCCCAGCCGTGCCCCAACCCTGCCCTCAGCCCAGCCCTGTCCCCAGCCCAGCCCGAGCCCTGCCCCAGCCCCAGCCCTGGACCCAGCCCCAGCCCGAGCCCTGCCCCAGCCCCAACCCTGGACCCAGCCCCAGCCCCAGTCCTGCCCCATTCCAGCCCCCAGCCCCAGCCGTGCCCCAACCCTGCCCTCAGCCTAGCCCTGTCCCCAGCCCAGCCCCAGCCCAGCCCCAGCCCCAGCCCTGGACCCAGCCCCAGCCCGAGCGCTGCCCCAGCCCAGCCCAAGCCATAGCCCAGACCTGCCCCGAACCGAGATCCAGCCCGGACCCAGACCTGCCACAGGTCCTGCCCTAGCCCTATCGCCATCCCTGGCCCCTGCCCCAGCCCCAGTCCTGCCCATCTCCGCCCCAAACCCCAGCCCTGCGCCAGCCCTGACCTCAGCCCAGCCCCAGCCCCAGCCCGGCCCCAGCCCCGGCCACAGCCCCGGCCCCAGCCCCGGCCCCAGCCCCAGCCCAGCCCCAGCCCTGCCCCAGTCCCAGCCCCAGTCCCAGCCCCAGCCCTGGACCCAGGCCAGCCCTAAACTAGCCCTGCTCCAGCCCCAGGCCTAGCCCAGCCCTGCCCTCAGCCCAGCCCCAGCCCTGGTACCAGGCCCAGCCCTGCCCCGAACCCAGCCCCAGCCCAGCCCCAGCCCTGCACCATCACAGCCCCCATTCTAAGCCCTGCCCAAGCCCTGCCCTCAGCCCAGCCCCAGCCCCAGCCCAGCCCCAACCCTGCCCCAGCCCCAGCCCCAGCCCCATCCCTGCCCAAGCCTTGGTTCTAGCCGCGGCCCCAGCACAGCCCCAGCCCTACCCCTAACTCAGCCCCAGCCCTAGCCCCACCCCACCCTCGGCACCAGCCAAGCCCCAGACTCGGCCCCAACCCAGCCCCAGCCCTAGCCCTGCCCCAGTCCCCCGCCCGAGTCCCAGCCCCATTCCACCCTCAGCCCCGGCCCCAGCCCTGCCCCAGCCACAGCCCTATCCCAGCCCTGCCCTTAGCCCAGCCCCAGCCCGCCCCCAGCCCTGTCCCCAGCCCCAGCCCCTGCCCCAGCCCCACCCTCGTCCCCAGCCCTGACCCTGCCCATCCCAAGCCACAGCCCAACCCCAGCCCTGGACCCAGCCCCAGCCCGAGCCCTGCCCCAGCCCAGCCCAAGCCACAGCCCAGCCCTGCCCCGAACCCAGACCCAGCCCGGACCCAGCCCTGCCACAGGTCCTGCCCTAGCCCTGTCGCAATCCCTGGCCCCTGCCCCAGCCCCAGTCCTGCCCATCTGCGCCCCAAACCCCAGCCCTGCGCCAGCCCAGCCCTCAGCCCTGCCCCAGCCCCAGCCCTGCCCCAGCCCCAGCCCCAGACCCTGCCCCAGCCCCACCCTCGTCCCCAGCCCAGCCCCTGCCCATGCCATACCTCAGCCCAGTCCCTGTCCCAGCCCAGGCCCCAGCCCTGCCCCAGCCCAAGCCCCAGCCCCAGCCCCATCCGTTCCCCCAGCCCAGCCCATCCCCATCCCCATCCCTGCCCCCAGCCCAGCCCCAGCCTCAGCCCTCAACCCAGCCCCAGTCGCAGCCCCGGCCCCAGCCCAGCCCTAGCCCAGGCCTAGCCACATCCCGGCCCCAGCCCTGCACCCAGCCCCAGCCCCATCCCCAGCCCAACCCTTGGCCCCATCCCCGGCCCCAGCCCAGCCCTAGCCCAGCCCTGCCCTCAGCCCCAGCCCTGCCCCAGCCCAGCCCCAGCCCCAGCCCCAGCCCAACCCCCGGCCCCATCCCCGGCCCCAGCCCAGCCCTAGCCCAGCCCTGCCCTCAGCCCCAGCCCAGCCCCAGCCACAGCCCAGCCCCTGCCCTGGACCCAGCCCCTGCCCCAGCCCCACCCTCCACCCCAGCCCAGCCCCTGCCCCAGCCCTGGACCAAGCCCCAGACGCAGCCCCACCCCAGCCCCAGCCCTTCCCCAACCCTGCCCTCAGCCCAGCCCCAGACCCAGCCCAACCCCAGCCCTGCCCTAGCCCCAGACCCAGCCCTACCCCACCCCTGCCCCAGCCTCGGGCCCAGCCCTGTGCCAGGCCCAGCCCAGACCCCAGCCCAGCCCCACCCTCATCCCCAGCCCAGCCCCAGCCCCAACCATGCCCCAGCCCAGCCTCAGCCCTGGACCCAGCCCCAGCCCCAGCCCCAGCCCAACCTCCGGCCCCAGCCCCAGCCCCAGCCCAGCCCTAGCCCAGCCCTGCCGTCAGCCCCAGCCCTGCCCCAGCCACAGCCCAGCCCCTGCCCTGGACCCAGCCCCTGCCCCAGCCCCACACTCCTCCCCAGCCCTAGTCCTGCCCCAGCCCAGCCCAGCCCCAGCCCTGAACCCAGCCCCAGCCCCAGCCCCACCCCCGGCCTTAGCCCCGGCCCCAGCCCAGCCCCAGTCCCAGCCCTGCCCCAGCCCAGCCCCGGCCACAGCCCAGCCCCAGCCCTGCCCCAGTCCCCCCCCCCAGCCCACCCTCAGCCCCGGCCCCAGCCCGGCCCCAGCCACAGCCCTAGCCAGGCCCTGCTCTTAGCCCAGCCCCAGCCCGGCCCCAGCCCTGTCCCCAGCCCCTGCCCCAGCCCCACCCTCGTCCCCAGCCCAGCCCCTGCCCCAGACCTACCCCAGCCCAGCCCCGGGCCCAGCCCAGCCCCAGCCCTGCCCCAGCTCGGGCCCCAGCCCTGTCCCCAGCCCCGGCACCTGCCCCAGCCCTAGTCCTGCCCCATCCAAGCCATGCCCCAGCCCTGGACCCAGCCCCAGCCCAAGCCCCACCCCCGACCTCAGCCCAGGCCCCAGCCCAGCCCCAGTCCCAGCCCTGCCCCAGCCCAGCCCCCGGCCACAGCCCAGCCCCAGCCCTGCCCCAGTCCCCCCCCCCAGCCCACCCTCAGCCCTGGCCCCAGCCCGGCCCCAGCCCTGTCCCCAGCCCCTGCCCCAGCCCCACCCTCGTCCCCAGCCCAGCCCCTGCCCCAGACCTACCCCAGCCCAGCCCCGGTCCCAGCCCAAGCCCCAGCCCCAGCCCCAGCCCCATCCGTTCCCCCAGCCCATCTCAGCCCCATCCCTATCCCTGCTCCCAGCCCTGTCCCAGCCCCAGCCCTACTCCAGCCCTGCCCCAGCCTCGGGCCCAGCCCTGCCCCAGGCCCAGCCCAGACCCCAGCCCAGCCCCACCCTCATCCCCAGCCCAGCCCCTGCCCCAGGCCCTGCCCTGCACCGAACCCAGCCACAGCTCGGGCCCCAGCCCTGTCCCCAGCCCTGGCCCCTGCCCCAGCCCCAGCCCTGCCCCTGCCCAACCCCAGCCAGTGACCAGCCCCAGCACTGGCCCCAGCCCAGCCCTAGCCCAGCCCAGCCCCAGCCCCAGCCCCAGCCCTGGACCCAGCCCCAGCCCCAGCCCTGCACCGAACCCAGCCCCAGCCCGGCCCCAGCCCTGCCCCAGCTCGGGCCCCAGCCCTTTCCCCAGCCCGGGCACCTGCCCCAGCCCTAGTCCTGCCCCAGCCCAGCCCAGCCCCAGCCCTGGACCCAGCCTGAGCCCCAGCCCCACCCCCGGCCCTCAGCCCCAGCCCCAGCCCCAGCCCCAGCCCAAGCCCAGCCCCAGCCCTGCCCCAGACCCAGCCCCAGCCCCATCCCTGCCCAAGCCTTGGTTCCAGCCGCGGCCCCTGCACAGCCCCAGCCCTACCCCTAACTCAGCCCCAGCCCTAGCCCCACCCCACCCTCGGCACCAGCCAAGCCCCAGACTCGGCCCCAACCCAGCCCCAGCCCTAGCCCTGCCCCAGTCCCCGCCCGAGTCCCAGCCCCATTCCACCCTCAGCCCCGGCCCCAGCCCTGCCCCAGCCCCAGCCCTAGCCCAGCCCTGCCCTTAGCCCAGCCCCAGCCCGCCCCCCAGCCCTGTCCCCAGCCCCAGCCCCTGCCCCAGCCCCACCCTCGTCCCCAGCCCTGACCCTGCCCATCCCAAGCCACAGCCCAACCCCAGCCCTGGACCCAGCCCCAGCCCGAGCCCTGCCCCAGCCCAGCCCAAGCCACAGCCCAGCCCTGCCCCGAACCCAGACCCAGCCCGGACCCAGCCCTGCCACAGGTCCTGCCCTAGCCCTGTCGCAATCCCTGGCCCCTGCCCCAGCCCCCAGTCCTGCCCATCTCCGCCCCAAACCGCAGCTCTGCGCCAGCCCTGCCCTCAGCCCTGCCCCAGCCCCAGCCCTGCCCCAGCCCAGCCCCAGCCCCAGACCCTGCCCCAGCCCCACCCTCGTCCCCAGCCCAGCCCCTGCCCATGCCATACCCCAGCCCAGTCCCGGTCCCAGCCCAGGCCCCAGCCCAGACCCAGCCCAAGGTCCAGCCCTGCCCCAGACCTGCCCCAGCCCCAGCCCCAGCCCCGGCCCCCAGCCCTGCCCCAGCCCCAGTCCTGCCCAAGACTTGGTTCCAGCCCCGGCCCCAGCCCTGCCACCAGCCCAGCCCCAGCCCTGCCCAAGATTTGGTTCCAGCCCCCGGCCCCAGCCCTGCCCCCAGCCCAGCCCCAGGCCCAGCCCAGACCCCAGCCCTGCCCCTCCCTCAGCCCCGGGCCCAGACCTGCCACAGCCCAGCCCCAACCACAGCCCCGGCCCCAGCCCAGCCCTAGCCCAGCCCCTACCCTCAGCCCAGCCCCAGACCTGGACCCAGCCCCAGCCATGCCCCGAAGCCAGCCCCAGTCCCAGCCCAGCCCCAGCCCTGACCCCAGCCCCAGCCCCAGCCCCAGCCCGGCCCCAGCCCTGCCCCATCCCCAGCCTCAGCCCCAGCCCCGGCCCCAGCCCTGCCCCAGCCCCAGTCCTGCCCCAGCCCCAGTCCCAGCCCGGCCCCAGCCCTGCCGCAACCCCAGCCTCAGCCCCAGCCCCGGCCCCAGCCCTGCCCCCAGCCCCAGTCCTGCCCCAGCCCCAGCCCTGCCCAAGACTTGGTTCCAGCCCTGCCCCCAGCCCAGCCCTAGCCCAAGGCCCAGCCTCCAGCCTAGCTCTGCCCCAGCCCCGGCCCCAACCTCAGTCCCAGCCCTGCTCCCAGCACCAGCCCCATCCCCGGCCGCAGCCCTAGCCCAGCCCTGCCCCAGCCCCATCACTTCCAAGCCCCCAGCACCAGTCTCAGCCCCGCCCCCAGCCCCGGCCCCAGCCCTGCCTCCAGCCCCGGCCCCAGCCCTGTCCAAGACTTGGTTCCAGGCCCAGCCCCAGACCTGCCCCAGCCCCAGCCCCAGCCCCAGCCCTGCCCCAGCCCCAATCCTGCCCAAGACTTGGTTCCAGCCCCGGCCCCAGCCCTGCCACCAGCCCAGCCCCAGCCCCGGCCCCAACCTCAGTCCCAGCCCAGCTCCCAGCCCCGGCCCCAGCCCAGGCCCCAGCCATGCCCCAGCCCCGGCCACAGCCCTGCCCCAGGCCCAGCCCAGACCCCAGCCCAGCCCCTCCCTCAGCCCCAGTCCCAGACCTGCCACAGCCCAGCCCCAGCCACAGCCCAGACCCCAGCCCAGCCCTAGCCCAGCCCCACCCTCAGCCCATCCCCAGCCCTGCTCCAGCCCTGCCCTCACCCCAGCCCAGCCCCAGCTCTGTCCCCAGCCCCGGCCCCAGCCCTGCCCCCAGCCCCAGTCCTGACCCAGCCCCAGCCCTGCCCAAGACTTGGTTCCAGACCTGCCCCCAGCCTAGCCCTAGCCCAAGGCCCAGCCTCCAGCCTAGCTCTGCCCCAGCCCCGGCCCCAACCTCAGTCCCAGCCCTGCTCCCAGCACCAGCCCCATCGCTGGCCGCAGACCTAGCCCAGCCCTGCCCCAGCCCCAGCCCCAGCCCAGCCCCAGCCCCAGCCCCACCCCCCGCCCCAGCCCCGGCCCCTGCCCAGCCCCACTCCCATCCCTGCCCCCAGCCCTGCCCCAGCCCTGTCCCAGCCACAGCCCAGCCCCAGCCCCAGTTCTGCCCCAGCCCCGGCCCCAGCCCCTGCCCCAGCCCCAGCCCCAGCCCCAGTCCTGCCCCCAGCCCAGCCCCAGCCCTGCCCAAGACTTGGTTCCAGCCCCGGCCCCAGCCCTGCCCCCAGCCATGCCCAAGACTTGGTTCCAGCCCTGCCCCCAGCCTAGCCCTAGCCCAAGGCCCAGCCTCCAGCCTAGCTCTGCCCCAGCCCCGGCCCCAACCTCAGTCCCAGCCCTGCTCCCAGCACCAGCCCCATCCCAGGCCGCAGCCCTAGCCCAGCCCTGCCCCAGCCCCAGCCACAGCCCAGCCCCAGCCCCAGCCCCAGCCCCAGCCCCAGCCTCACCCCCCGCCCCAGCCCCGGCCCCTGCCCAGCCCCACTCCCATCCCTGCCCCCAGCCCTGCCCCAGCCCAGTCCCAGCCACAGCCCCGCCCCAGCCCCAGTCCTGCCCCAGCCCCGGCCCCAGACCCTGCCCCAGACCCAGTCCTGCCCCAGCCCCGGCCCCAGCCCCAGCCCCAGCCCCAGTCCTGCCCCCAGCCCAGCCCCAGCCCTGCCCAAGCCATGGTTCCAGCCCCGGCCCCAGCCCTGCCCCCAGCCCAGCCCCAGCCCCGGCCCCAACCTCAGTCCCAGCCCTGCTCCCAGCCCCGGCCCCAGCCCAGGCCCCAGCCCTACCCCAGCCATGCCCCAGCCCCGGCCCCAGTCCTGCCCCAGGCCCAGCCCATACCCCAGCCCAGCCCCTCCCTCAGCCCCAGCCCAGCCCCAGTCCCAGACCTGCCACAGCCCAGCCCCAGCCACAGCCCCAGCCCCAGCCCAGCCCTAGCCCAGCCCTGCCCCAGCCCCAGCCCTAGCCCTGGACCCAGCCCCAGCCATGCCCCGAAGCCAGCCCCAGTCCCAGCCCAGCCCCAGCTCTGACCCCAGCCCAGCCCCCATCCCCAGCCCTGCCCCAGCCCTGCCCTCACCCCAGCCACAACCCCAGCCACAGCTCTGTCCCCAGCCCCAGCCACAGCTCTGACCCCAGCCCAGCCCCCATCCCCAGCCCTGCCCCAGCCCTGCCCTCACCCCAGCCACAACCCCAGCCACAGCTCTGTCCCCAGCCCCATCCACAGCCCAGCCCCAGCCCTGGACCCAGCCCCAGCCCTGCCCTGAAGCCAGCCCCAGCCCGGCCCCAGGCCTGCTCCAGCTCCGGCCCTAACCCTGTCCCAGCCCCAGTCCTGCCCCATCCCAGCCCCCATCCCCAGCCCTCCCCCAGCCCTGCTCTCAGCCCAGCCCCAGCCCCAGCCCTGCCCCAGACCTACCCCAGCCCAGCCCCAGCCCTGCCCCAACCCTGGACCCAGCCCCATACCTGCCCCCCGCCCAGCCCCCAGCCCCAGCCTAGCCCCAGCCCTGCCCCACCCCCGGCCCCACCCCCGGCCCCAGCCCAGCCCTAGCCAAGCCCTGCCCCAGCCCCAGCCCTGCCCCAGCCCCAGTCCTGCCCCAGCCCTGACCCAGCCCAGACCCAGCCCTGCCCCAGCCCTGCCCTCACCCCAGACCCAACCCAAGCCCTAGCTCTGTGCCCAGACGCAGACCTGGACCCAGTCCCAGCCCCAGCCCTGTCCCAGCCCCAGCCCCAACCCCAGCCCTGCCCCCAGCCCAGACCCAGCCCAAGGTCCAGCCCTGCCCCAGACCTGCCCCAGCCCCAGCCCCAGCCCCGGCCCCAGCCCTGCCCCAGCCCCAGTCCTGCCCAAGACTTGGTTCCAGCCCCGGCCCCAGCCCTGCCACCAGCCCAGCCCCAGCCCCGGCCCCAACCTCAGTCCCAGCCCACCTCCCAGCCCCGGCCCCAGCCCAGGCCCCAGCCATGCCCCAGCCCCGGCCACAGCCCTGCCCCAGGCCCAGCCCAGACCCCAGCCCAGACCCTCCCTCAGCCCCAGTCCCAGTCCTGCCCCATCCCAGCCCCCATCCCCAGCCCTCCCCCAGCCCTGCCCCGGCCCCAGCCCCAGCCCCAGCCCTGCCCAAGACTTGGTTCCAGCCCCGGCCCCAGGCCTGCCCCAGCTCCGGCCCTACCCCTGTCCCAGCCCCAGTCCTGCCCCATCCCAGTCCCCATCCCCAGCCCTCCCCCAGCCCTGCCCCGGCCCCAGCCCCAGCCCCAGCCCTGCCCAAGACTTGGTTCCAGCCCCGGCCCCAGCCCTGCACCCAGTCCAGCCCCAGCCCGGCCCCAGCCCTGCCCCATCCCCAGCCTCAGCCCCAGCCCGGCCCCAGCCCTGCCCCATCCCCAGCCTCAGCCCCAGCCCCGGCCCTAGCCCTGCCCCAGCCCCAGTCCTGCCCCAGCCCCAGTCCCAGCCCGGCCCCACCCCTGCCCCATCCCCAGCCTCAGCCCCAGCCCCGGCCCCAGCCCTGCCCCCCAGCCCCAGTCCTGCCCCAGCTCCAGCCCTACCCCCAGCCTAGCCCTAGCCCAAGGCCCAGCCTCCAGCCTAGCTCTGCCCCAGCCCCGGCCCCAACCTCAGTCCCAGCCCTGCTCCCAGCACCAGCCCCATCCCCGGCCGCAGCCCGAGCCCAGCCCTGCCCCAGCCCCAGCCCCAGCCCCACCCCCCGCCCCAGCCCCGGCCCCTGCCCAGCCCCCACTCCCATCCCTGCCCCCAGCCCTGCCCCAGCCCAGTCCCAGCCACAGCCCAGCCCCAGCCCCAGTCCTGCCCCAGCCCCGGCCCCAGCCCCTGCCCCAGCCCCAGCCCCAGCCCCAGTCCTGCCCCCAGCCCAGCCCAAGACTTGGTTCCAGCCCCGGCCCCAGCCCTGCCCCCAGTCCAGCCCCAGCCCCGGCCCCAACCTCAGTCCCAGCCCTGCTCCCAGCCCCGGCCCCAGCCCAGGCCCCAGCCCTACCCCAGCCATGCCCCAGCCCCGGCCCCAGTCCTGCCCCAGGCCCAGCCCAGACCCCAGCCCAGCCCAGCCCCAGCCCCAGCCCAGCCCCAGTCCCAGACCTGCCACAGCCCAGCCCCAGCCACAGCCCCAGCCCCAGCCCAGCCCTAGCCCAGCCCTGCCCCAGCCCCAGCCCTAGCCCTGGACCCAGCCCCACCCATGCCCCGAAGCCAGCCCCAGTCCCAGCCCAGCCCCAGCTCTGACCCCAGCCCAGCCCCCATCCCCAGCCCTGCCCCAGCCCTGCCCTCACCCCAGCCACAACCCCAGCCACAGCTCTGTCCCCAGCCCCAGCCACAGCTCTGACCCCAGCCCAGCCCCCATCCCCAGCCCTGCCCCAGCCCTGCCCTCACCCCAGCCACAACCCCAGCCACAGCTCTGTCCCCAGCCACAGCCACAGCCCAGCCCCAGCCCTGGACCCCAGCCCCAGCCCTGCCCTGAAGCCAGCCCCAGCCCGGCCCCAGGCCTGCCCCAGCTCCGGCCCTAACCCTGTCCCAGCCCCAGTCCTGCCCCATCCCAGCCCCCATCCCCAGCCCTCCCCCAGCCCTGCTCTCAGCCCAGCCCCAGCCCCAGCCCTGCCCCAGACCTACCCCAGCCCAGCCCCAGCCCTGCCCCAACCCTGGACCCAGCCCCATACCTGCCCCCCGCCCAGCCCCAGCCCCAGCCTAGCCCCAGCCCTGCCCCACCCCCGGCCCCACCCCCCGGCCCCAGCCCAGCCCTAGCCAAGCCCTGCCCCAGCCCCAGCCCTGCCCCAGCCCCAGTCCTGCCCCAGCCCTGACCCAGCCCAGACCCAGCCCTGCCCCAGCCCTGCCCTCACCCCAGACCCAACCCAAGCCCTAGCTCTGTGCCCAGACCCAGACCTGGACCCAGTCCCAGCCCCAGCCCTGTCCCAGCCCCAGCCCCAACCCCAGCCCTGCCCCCAGCCCAGACCCAGCCCAAGGTCCAGCCCTGCCCCAGCCCTGCCCCAGCCCCAGCCCCAGCCCCAGCCCCGGCCCCAGCCCTGCCACCAGCCCCAGCCCCGGCCTGGCCCCAGCCCCAGCCCCAGCCCTGCCCAAGACTTGGTTCCAGCCCCGGCCCCAGCCCTGCACCCAGTCCAGCCCCGGCCCCAGCCCCAGCCCTGCCCCATCCCCAGCCTCAGCCCCAGCCCTGCCCCAGCCCCAGTCCTGCCCCAGCCCCAGTCCCAGCCCGGCCCCAGCCCTGCCCCATCCCCAGCCTCAGCCCCAGCCCCAGCCCCAGTCCTGCCCCAGCCCCAGTCCTGCCCCAGCCCCAGCCCCGGCCCGGCCCCAGCCCTGCCCCATCCCCAGCCTCAGCCCCAGCCCGGCCCCAGCCCTGCCCCATCCCCAGCCTGAGCCCCAGCCCCGGCCCCAGCCCTGCCCCAGCCCCAGTCCTGCCCCAGCCCCAGTCCCAGCCCGGCCCCAGCCCTGCCCCATCCCCAGCCTCAGCCCCAGCCCCGGCCCCAGCCCTGCCCCAGCCCCAGTCCTGCCCCAGCCCCAGCCCCAGCCCCAGCCCCAGTCCTGCCCCCAGCCCAGCCCCAGCCCTGCCCAGGACTTGGTTCCAGCCCTGGCCCCAGCCCTGCCCCCCAGCCCCAGTCCTGCCCAAAACTTGGTTCCAGCCCCGGCCCCAGCCCTGCCCCCAGCCCAGCCCCAGCCCCGGTCCCAACCTCAGTCCCAGCCCTGCTCCCAGCCCCGGCCCCAGCCCAGGCCCCAGCCCTACCCCAGCCATGCCCCAGCCCCGGCCCCAGTCCTGCCCCAGGCCCAGCCCAGACCCCAGCCCAGCCCCTCCCTCAGCCCCAGCCCAGCCCCAGTCCCAGACCTGCCACAGCCCAGCCCCAGCCACAGCCCCAGCCCCAGCCCAGCCCTAGCCCAGCCCTGCCCCAGCCCCAGCCCTAGCCCTGGACCCAGCCCCAGCCATGCCCCGAAGCCAGCCCCAGTCCCAGCCCAGCCCCAGCTCTGACCCCAGCCCAGCCCCCATCCCCAGCCCTGCCCCAGCCCTGCCCTCACCCCAGCCACAACCCCAGCCACAGCTCTGTCCCCAGCCCCAGCCACAGCTCTGACCCCAGCCCAGCCCCCATCCCCAGCCCTGCCCCAGCCCTGCCCTCACCCCAGCCACAACCCCAGCCACAGCTCTGTCCCCAGCCACAGCCACAGCCCAGCCCCAGCCCTGGACCCAGCCCCAGCCCTGCCCTGAAGCCAGCCCCAGCCCGGCCCCAGGCCTGCCCCAGCTCCGGCCCTAACCCTGTCCCAGCCCCAGTCCTGCCCCATCCCAGCCCCCATCCCCAGCCCTCCCCCAGCCCTGCTCTCAGCCCAGCCCCAGCCCCAGCCCTGCCCCAGACCTACCCCAGCCCAGCCCCAGCCCTGCCCCAACCCTGGACCCAGCCCCATACCTGCCCCCCGCCCAGCCCCAGCCCCAGCCTAGCCCCAGCCCTGCCCCACCCCCGGCCCCACCCCCGGCCCCAGCCCAGCCCTAGCCAAGCCCTGCCCCAGCCCCAGCCCTGCCCCAGCCCCAGTCCTGCCCCAGCCCTGACCCAGCCCAGACCCAGCCCTGCCCCAGCCCTGCCCTCAACCCAGACCCAACCCAAGCCCTAGCTCTGTGCCCAGACCCAGACCTGGACCCAGTCCCAGCCCCAGCCCTGTCCCAGCCCCAGCCCCGGCCCCAGCCCTGCACCCAGTCCAGCCCCAGCCCGGCCCCAGCCCTGCCCCATCCCCAGCCTCAGCCCCAGCCCCAGCCCCAGCCCCAGCCCCAGCCCTGCCCCAGCCCCAGTCCTGCCCCAGCCCCAGTCCCAGCCCGGCCCCAGCCCTGCCCCATCCCCAGCCTTAGCCCCAGCCCCGGCCCCAGCCCTGCCCCCAGCCCCAGTCCTGCCCCAGCCCCAGCCCTGCCCAAGACTAGGTTCCAGCCCTGCCCCCAGCCTAGCCCTAGCCCGAGGCCCAGCCTCCAGCCTAGCTCTGCCCCAGCCCCGGCCCCAACCTCAGTCCCAGCCCTGCTCCCAGCACCAGCCCCATCCCCGGCCGCAGCCCTAGCCCAGCCCTACCCCAGCCCCAGCCCCAGCCCAGCCCCTGCCCCAGCCCCACCCCCCGCCCCAGCCCCGGCCCCTGCCCAGCCCCACTCCCATCCCTGCCCCCAGCCCTGCCCCTGCCCAGTCCCAGCCCAGCCCCAGGCCCAGCCCCAGTCCTGCCCCAGCCCCGGCCCCAGACCCTGCCCCAGACCCAGTCCTGCCCCAGCCCCGGCCCCAGCCCCAGCCCCCGTCCTGCCCCCAGCCCAGCCCCAGCCCTGCCCAAGACTTGGTTCCAGCCCCGGCCCCAGCCCTGCCCCCAGCCCAGCCCAAGATTTGGTTCCAGCCCCGGCCCCAGCCCTGCCCCCAGCCCAGCCCCAGCCCCGGCCCCAACCTCAGTCCCAGCCCTGCTCCCAGCCCCGGCCCCAGCCCAGGCCCCAGCCCTACCCCAGCCATGCCCCAGCCCCGGCCCCAGTCCTGCCCCAGGCCCAGCCCAGACCCCAGCCCAGCCCCTCCCTCAGCCCCAGCCCAGCCCCAGTCCCAGACCTGCCACAGCCCAGCCACAGCCACAGCCCCAGCCCCAGCCCAGCCCTAGCCCAGCCCTGCCCCAGCCCCAGCCCTAGCCCTGGACCCAGCCCCAGCCATGCCCCGAAGCCAGCCCCAGTCCCAGCCCAGCCCCAGCTCTGACCCCAGCCCAGCCCCCATCCCCAGCCCTGCCCCAGCCCTGCCCTCACCCCAGCCACAACCCCAGCCACAGCTCTGTCCCCAGCCCCAGCCACAGCTCTGACCCCAGCCCAGCCCCCATCCCCAGCCCTCCCCCAGCCCTGCTCTCAGCCCAGCCCCAGCCCCAGCCCTGCCCCAGACCTACCCCAGCCCAGCCCCAGCCCTGCCCCAACCCTGGACCCAGCCCCATACCTGCCCCCCGCCCAGCCCCAGCCCCAGCCTAGCCCCAGCCCTGCCCCACCCCCGGCCCCACCCCCGGCCCCAGCCCAGCCCTAGCCAAGCCCTGCCCCAGCCCCAGCCCTGCCCCAGCCCCAGTCCTGCCCCAGCCCTGACCCAGCCCAGACCCAGCCCTGCCCCAGCCCTGCCCTCACCCCAGACCCAACCCAAGCCCTAGCTCTGTGCCCAGACCCAGACCTGGACCCAGTCCCAGCCCCAGCCCTATCCCAGCCCCAGCCCCAGCCCTGCCCCCAGCCCAGACCCAGCCCAAGGTCCAGCCCTGCCCCAGACCTGCCCCAACCCCAGCCCCAGCCCCGGCCCCAGCCCTGCCCCAGCCCCAGTCCTGCCCAAGACTTGGTTCCAGCCCCGGCCCCAGCCCTGCCACCAGCCCAGCCCCAGCCCCGGCCCCAACCTCAGTCCCAGCCCAGCTCCCAGCCCCGGCCCCAGCCCAGGCCCCAGCCATGCCCCAGCCCCAGCCACAGCCCTGCCCCAGGCCCAGCCCAGACCCCAGCCCCGCCCCTCCCTCAGCCCCAGTCCCAGACCTGCCACAGCCCAGCCCCAGCCACAGCCCCGGCCCCAGCCCTAGCCCTAGCCCAGCCCTACCCTCAGCCCAGAACCCAGCCCTGGACCCAGCCCAGCCCCCAGCCCCAGCCCTGCTCCAGCCCTGCCCTCACCCCAGCCCAGCCCCAGCTCTGTCCCCAGCCCCAGCCACAGCCCAGCCCCAGCCCTGGACCCAGCCCCAGCCCTGCCCCGAAGCCAGCCCCAGCCCGGCCCCAGGCCTGCCCCAGCTCCGGCCCTACCTGTGTCCCAGCCCCAGTCCTGCCCCAGGCCCAGCCCCCATCCCCAGCCCTCCCCCAGCCCTGCCCCGGCCCCAGCCCCAGCCCCAGCCCTGCCCAAGACTTGGTTCCAGCCCCGGCCCCAGCCCTGCACCCAGTCCAGCCCCGGCCCCTGCCCCCAGCCCTGACCCCAGCCACAGCCCCAGCCCCAGCCCGGCCCCAGCCCTGCCCCATCCCCAGCCTCAGCCCCAGCCCCGGCCCCAGCCCTGCCCCCGGCCCCAGCCCTGCACCCAGTCCAGCCCCGGCCCAGCCCCAGCCCTGCCCCATCCCCAGCCTTAGCCCCAGCCCGGCCCCAGCCCTGCCCCATCCCCAGCCTCAGCCTCAGCCCCAGCCCCGGCCCCAGCCCTGCCCCAGCCCCAGCCTCAGCCCCAGCCCCGGCCCCAGCCCTGCCCCCGGCCCCAGCCCTGCACCCAGTCCAGCCCCGGCCCAGCCCCAGCCCTGCCCCATCCCCAGCCTTAGCCCCAGCCCGGCCCCAGCCCTGCCCCATCCCCAGCCTCAGCCCCAGCCCCGGCCCCAGCCCTGCCCCAGCCCCAGTCCTGCCCCAGCCCCAGTCCTGCCCCAGCCCCAGTCCTAGCCCGGCCCCAGCCCTGCCCCATCCCCAGCCTCAGCCCCAGCCCCAGCCCCAGTCCTGCCCCAGCCCCAGTCCTGCCCCAGCCCCAGCCCCGGCCCGGCCCCAGCCCTGCCCCATCCCCAGCCTCAGCCCCAGCCCGGCCCCAGCCCTGCCCCATCCCCAGCCTGAGCCCCAGCCCCGGCCCCAGCCCTGCCCCAGCCCCAGTCCTGCCCCAGCCCCAGTCCCAGCCCGGTCCCAGCCCTGCCCCATCCCCAGCCTCAGCCCCAGCCCCGGCCCCAGCCCTGCCCCAGCCCCAGTCCTGCCCCAGCCCCAGCCCCAGCCCCAGCCCCAGTCCTGCCCCCAGCCCAGCCCCAGCCCTGCCCAAGACTTGGTTCCAGCCCTGGCCCCAGCCCTGCCCCCAGCCCCAGTCCTGCCCAAAACTTGGTTCCAGCCCCGGCCCCAGCCCTGCCCCCAGCCCAGCCCCAGCCCCGGCCCCAACCTCAGTCCCAGCCCTGCTCCCAGCCCCGGCCCCAGCCCAGGCCCCAGCCCTACCCCAGCCATGCCCCAGCCCCGGCCCCAGTCCTGCCCCAGGCCCAGCCCAGACCCCAGCCCAGCCCCTCCCTCAGCCCCAGCCCAGCCCCAGTCCCAGACCTGCCACAGCCCAGCCCCAGCCACAGCCCCAGCCCCAGCCCAGCCCTAGCCCAGCCCTGCCCCAGCCCCAGCCCTAGCCCTGGACCCAGCCCCAGCCATGCCCCGAAGCCAGCCCCAGTCCCAGCCCAGCCCCAGCTCTGACCCCAGCCCAGCCCCCATCCCCAGCCCTGCCCCAGCCCTGCCCTCACCCCAGCCACAACCCCAGCCACAGCTCTGTCCCCAGCCCCAGCCACAGCTCTGACCCCAGCCCAGCCCCCATCCCCAGCCCTCCCCCAGCCCTGCTCTCAGCCCAGCCCCAGCCCCAGCCCTGCCCCAGACCTACCCCAGCCCAGCCCCAGCCCTGCCCCAACCCTGGACCCAGCCCCATACCTGCCCCCCGCCCAGCCCCAGCCCCAGCCTAGCCCCAGCCCTGCCCCACCCCCGGCCCCACCCCCGGCCCCAGCCCAGCCCTAGCCAAGCCCTGCCCCAGCCCCAGCCCTGCCCCAGCCCCAGTCCTGCCCCAGCCCTGACCCAGCCCAGACCCAGCCCTGCCCCAGCCCTGCCCTCACCCCAGACCCAACCCAAGCCCTAGCTCTGTGCCCAGACGCAGACCTGGACCCAGTCCCAGCCCCAGCCCTATCCCAGCCCCAGCCCCAGCCCTGCCCCCAGCCCAGACCCAGCCCAAGGTCCAGCCCTGCCCCAGACCTGCCCCAACCCCAGCCCCAGCCCCGGCCCCAGCCCTGCCCCAGCCCCAGTCCTGCCCAAGACTTGGTTCCAGCCCCGGCCCCAGCCCTGCCACCAGCCCAGCCCCAGCCCCGGCCCCAACCTCAGTCCCAGCCCAGCTCCCAGCCCCGGCCCCAGCCCAGGCCCCAGCCATGCCCCAGCCCCAGCCACAGCCCTGCCCCAGGCCCAGCCCAGACCCCAGCCCCGCCCCTCCCTCAGCCCCAGTCCCAGACCTGCCACAGCCCAGCCCCAGCCACAGCCCCGGCCCCAGCCCTAGCCCTAGCCCAGCCCTACCCTCAGCCCAGAACCCAGCCCTGGACCCAGCCCAGCCCCCAGCCCCAGCCCTGCTCCAGCCCTGCCCTCACCCCAGCCCAGCCCCAGCTCTGTCCCCAGCCCCAGCCACAGCCCAGCCCCAGCCCTGGACCCAGCCCCAGCCCTGCCCCGAAGCCAGCCCTGCCCCAGCCCCAGTCCTGCCCCAGCCCCAGTCCCAGCCTGGCCCCAGCCCTGCCCCATCCCCAGCCTCAGCCCCAGCCCCAGCCCCAGCCCTGCCCCCAGCCCCAGTCCTGCCCCAGCCCCAGCCCTGCCCAAGACTTGCTTCCAGCCCTGCCCCCAGCCTAGCCCTAGCCCAAGGCCCAGCCTCCAGCCTAGCTCTGCCCCAGCCCCGGCCCCAACCTCAGTCCCAGCCCTGCTCCCAGCACCAGCCCCATCCCCGGCCGCAGCCCTAGCCCAGCCCATCCCCAGCCCCGGCCCCAACCTCAGTCCCAGCCCTGCTCCCAGCCCCGGCCCCAGCCCAGGCCCCAGCCCTACCCCAGCCCTGCTCCCAGCCCCGGCCCCAGCCCAGGCCCCAGCCCTACCCCAGCCATGCCTCAGCCCCAGTCCCAGTCCTGCCCCAGGCCCAGCCCAGACCCCAGCCCAGCCCCTCCCTCAGCCCCAGCCCAGCCCCAGTCCCAGACCTGCCACAGCCCAGCCCCAGCCACAGCCCCAGCCCCAGCCCAGCCCTAGCCCAGCCCTGCCCCAGCCCCAGCCGTAGCCCTGGACCCAGCCCCAGCCATGCCCCGAAACCAGCCCCAGCCCCAGCCCAGCCCCCATCCCCAGCCCTGCCCCAGCCCTGCCCTCACCCCAGCCACAACCCCAGCCACAGCTCTGTCCCCAGCCCCAGCCACAGCTCTGACCCCAGCCCAGCCCCCATCCCCAGCCCTCCCCCAGCCCTGCTCTCAGCCCAGCCCCAGCCCCAGCCCTGCCCCAGACCTACCCCAGCCCAGCCCCAGCCCTGCCCCAACCCTGGACCCAGCCCCATACCTGCCCCCCGCCCAGCCCCAGCCCCAGCCTAGCCCCAGCCCTGCCCCACCCCCGGCCCCACCCCCCGGCCCCAGCCCAGCCCTAGCCAAGCCCTGCCCCAGCCCCAGCCCTGCCCCAGCCCCAGTCCTGCCCCAGCCCTGACCCAGCCCAGACCCAGCCCTGCCCCAGCCCTGCCCTCACCCCAGACCCAACCCAAGCCCTAGCTCTGTGCCCAGACCCAGACCTGGACCCAGTCCCAGCCCCAGCCCTGTCCCAGCCCCAGCCCCAGCCCCAGCCCTGCCCCCAGCCCAAACCCAGCCCTGCCCAAGACTTGGTTCCAGCCCCGGCCCCAGCCCTGCCCCCAGTTCAGCCCCACCCCCTGCCCCAGCCTCGGACTCAGCCCAGCCCCAGCCCTAGCCCTGCCCCTGTCCCCGCCCCAGCCCCAGCCCCAGCCCCAGCCCTGCCCCAGACCTACCCCAGCCCAGCGCCGGTCACAGCCCAGCCCCAGCCCTGCCCCAGCCCTGGACCCAGCCCCATACCTGCCCCCAGCCGAGCCCAGCCCCATCCCCATCCCTGCCCCCAGCCCAGCCCCTGCCCAGCCTAGCCCCAGCCCTGCCCCACCCCCGGCCCCATCCCCGGCCCCAGCCCTGCCCCAGCCCCAGCCCCAGCCCCAGCCCCAGCCCTTGCCCAGCCCTGCCCTCAGCCCAGCCCCAGCTCCAGCCGGGCCCCAGCTCTGTCCACAGCCCCGGACCCTGCCCCAGACCCAGTCCTGCCCCATCCCAGCCCCCAGCCCCCATCCCCAGCCCTGCCCCAGTCCTGCCCTCACCCCAGCCCCAACCCAAGCCCCAGCCCAGTCCCAGTTCCAACCGTGCCCCAGCCCTGCCCCAGCCCCAGCCCCAGCCCCATCCCCATCCCCATCCCCATACCTGCCCCCAGCCCAGCCCCAGCCACAGCCACAGCCCCAGCCACAGCCCTGCCCAAGACTTGGTTCCAGCCCCAGCCCCAGCCCTGCCCCAGCCCTGCCACAGCCCAGCCCCAGTCACCGACCAGCCCCAGCCCTGGACACAGCCCCAGCCCCAGCCCTGTCCCAGTCCCCGCCCCAGCCCCAGACCCAGACCCACACCTGGCCCCAGCCAAGCCCCAGCCCCAGTCCAGCCCGTGCCCTGGACCCAGTCCCAGCCACAGCCCTGCCCCAGCCCTGCCCCATCCTAGCCGCAGCCCCAGCCCAGCCCCAGCCACAGCCCAGCCCCAGCCCTGGACCCACCCCAGTCACAGCCCCAACCCCAGCCCTGCCCCAGCCCAAACCCAGCCCCATCCCAGCCCCCAGCCCCGGCCCTACCCCTGCCCAGTCCCGGTCCATGCCCACCCCCAGCCCTGCCCCACGCTCGTCCCCAGCCCAGCCCCTGCCCCAGCCCTACCCCTGCCCAGTCCCGGTCCATGCCCAGCCTCAGCCCTGCCCCAGCCCCGGCCCCAGCCCGAGGCCCTGCCCTGCCCAAGACTTGGTTCCTGCCCCAGCCCCAGCCCTGCCCCAGCCCCACCCTCGGCCCCATCCCAGCCCCAGCCCCAGCCCTGCCCAAGACTTGGTTCCTGTCCCAGCCCCAGCCCTGCCCCAGCCCCGGCCCCAGCCCCAGGCCCTGCCCTGCCCAAGACTTGGTTCCTGTCCCAGCCCCAGCCCTGCCCCAGCCCCACACTCGGCCCCTGCCCAGCGCCAGCCCAGCCCCTGCCCAGGACCCATCCCCAGCCCAACCCCAACCCCAGCCCAGCCCTAGCCCAGCCCTGACCCAGCCCCAGCCCTAGCCCAGCCCCAGGCCCTCAGCCCTGCCCCAGGCCGGGACCCAGCCCCAGCCCTGAGCCGAACCCAGCCCCAGCCTGGCCCCAGCCCTGCCCTAGCTCCAGCCCTAGCCCTGGCCCCAGCCTCGGCCCGTGCCCCTGCCCCAGTCCCAGTCCTGCCCCATCCCAGCCCCCAGCCCCAGCCCTGCCCTCAGCCCAGCCCCAGACCCAGCCTGGCCCCAGCCCTGTCCCCAGCCCTGGCCCCAGTCCCAGCCACCGCCCAGCCCCAGCCGTGCCCCCAGCCCAGCCCCAGCCCCAGCCCTGCCCCAGCCCTGCCCCAGCCTAGCCCCAGCCACAGCCCTGCCCTGGACCCAGCCCCAGCCCCACCCCAGCCTCATCCCCAGCCCAGGCCCAGACCTGCCCCAGCCCAAGCCCCAGCCCCAGCCCCAGCCCCAGCACCATCCCCATCCGTTCCCCCAGCCCAGCCCCAGCCCCAGCCCCAGCCCCAGCCCCAGGCCTGCCCCAGCCCAGCCCCAGCCCCAGCCCAGCCCCTGCCCTGGACCCAGCCCCAGCCCAGCCCCAGCCCCAGCCCTGCCCTAGCCCTGCCCTAGATCCAGCCCTAGGGCTGGCCCTAGCCGCGGCCCGTGCCCCTGCCCCTGCCCCAGTCCCAGTCCTGCCCACAGCCCAGACCCAGACCCAGCCTGGCCCCAGCCCTGGCTCCAGCCCCAGCCCCAGCCCCAGCCCTGACCCAGCCCCAGCCTAGCCCCAGCCCTGCCCCAGCCGCAGCCCCAGGCCTGACCTCAGCCCTGCCCCAGCCCTGGCTTCTGCCCCAGCCCTGGCTCCAGCCCCAGCCCCAGCCCTGCCCAAGCCTTGGTTCCAGCCCCAGCCCCAGCCCTGCACCAACCCAGCCCCAGCCCAAGGCCCAGCCTCAAGCCTAGTCCTGCCCCAGCCCTGGCCCCAATCCAGCCCCAGCCCTACCCCTACCTCAGCCCTAGCCCCAGCCCTGTCCGCAGCCCCAGCCCCAGCCCCAACCCCACCCTCGCCACCAGCCCAGCCCCAGCCCCAACCTTGGCCCCAGCCCAGACCCAGTTCCAGCCCTGCCCCAGCCCTGCGCCTGCCCCGGCCCCAGCCCTGTCCCCAGCCCCGGCCCCTGCCCCAGCCCTGTCCCTGCCCCAGCCCTGCCCCAGGCCCAGCCCAGCCCCTGCCCTGGACCCAGCCCCAGCCCAGCCCCAGCCACAGCCCCAGCCCAGCACCAGCCCAGCCCCAGCCCCAGCCCAGCCCCAGCCCTGGACCCAGCCCCAGTCGCAGCGCCGGCCCCAGACCTGGCCCCAGCCCCAGCCCTGCCCGAGACTTGGTTCCTGGCCCAGCCCCAGCCCTGCCCCAGCCCCACACTCGGCCCCAGCCAGCCCCAGCCCAGCCCCTGCCCTGGACCCATCCCCAGCCCAACCCCAGCCCCAGCCCAGCCCCCAGCCAGAGCCCTGCCCCAGCTCTGGACCCAGCCCCAGCCCCAGCCCCACCCCCGGCCCCAGCCCCGGCCCCAGCCCAGCCCTAGCCCAGCCCTAGCCCAGCCCCAGCCCTAGCCCAGCCCTGCCCTCAGCCCAGCCCCAGGCCCGGACCCAGCCCCAGCCCTGAGCCGAACCCAGCCCCAGCCTGGCCCCAGCGCTGCCCTAGCTCCAGCCCTAGCCCTGTCCCCAGCCTCGGCCCGTGCCCCTGCCTCAGTCCCAGTCCTGCCCCATCCCAGCCCCCAGCCCCAGCCCTGCCCTCAGCCCAGCCCCAGACCCAGCCTGGCCCCAGCCCAGTCCCCAGCCCTGGACCCAGTCCCAGCCACCGCCCAGCCCCAGCCCTGCCCCCAGCCCAGCCCCAGCCCCACCCTGGACCCAGCCCCAGCCCAGCCCCAGCCCTGCCCCAGCCTAGCCCCAGCCACAGCCCAGCCCCAGCCCCAGACCCAGCCCCAGTCGCAGCCCCAGCCCCAGCCCAGCCCCAGCCCCAGCCCCAGCCCAGCCCCTGCCCTGGACCCAGTCCCCGCCCAGCCCCAGCCCCAGCCCCAGCCCCACCCACAGGCCTGCCCCAGCCCAGCCCCAGCCACAGCCCAGCCCCAACCCTGGACCCAGCCCCAGTCGCAGCCCCAGCCCCAGCGCAGTCCTAGCCCAGCCCCAGCCCCACTCTCAGCCCCCAGCCCAGCTCCAGCCACTGCCCAGCCACAGCCCTGGACCTAGCCCCAGCCCAGGCCCAGCCCTAGCCCAGCCCCACACCCAGCCCCAGCCCAACCCCAACCCAGCCCTGCCCCAGCCCAAACCCAGCCCCATCCCAGCCCCCAGCCCCAGCCCTATGCCTGCCCAGTCCCGGTCCATGCCCACCCCCAGCCCTGCCCCACCCTCGTACCCAGCACAGCCCCTGCCCCAGCCCTACCCCTGCCCAGTCCCGGTCCATGCCCAGCCCCAGCCCAGCCCAGCCCCAGCCCTAGCCCCAGCCCTGCCCAAGACTTGGTTCCTGTCCCAGCCCCAGCCCTGCCCCAGCCCCACACTCGGCCCCAGCCCAGCCCCAGCCCCAGCCCTGCCCGGGCCCAGCTTCAGCCCCAGCCCAGCCCCAGCCCCAACTTTGGCCCCAGCCCAGCCCCAGCCCCAACCTTGGCCCCAGCCCAGACCCAGTTCCAGCCCTGCCCCAGCCCTGCGCCTGCCCCGGCCCCAGCCCTGTCCCCAGCCCCGGCCCCTGCCCCAGCCCTGTCCCTGCCCCAGCCCTGCCCCAGCCCCAGCCCAGCCCCTGCCCTGGACCCAGCCACAGCCAGCCCAGCCCAACCACAGCCCAGCCCAGCCACAGCCCCAGCCCAGCACCAGCCCAGCCCCAGCCCCAGCCCAGCCCCAGCCCTGGACCCAGCCCCAGTGGCAGCCCCGGCCCCAGACCTGGCCCCAGCCCCAGCCCTGCCCAAGACTTGGTTCCTGGCCCAGCCCCAGCCCTGCCCCAGCCCCACACTCGGCCCCAGCCCAGCCCCAGCCCAGCCCCTGCCCTGGACCCATCCCCAGCCCAACCCCAGCCCCAGCCCAGCCCCCAGCCAGAGCCCTGCCCCAGCTCTGGACCCAGCCCCAGCCCCAGCCCCACCCCCGGCCCCAGCCCCGGCCCCAGCCCAGCCCTAGCCCAGCCCTGACCCAGCCCCAGGCCTAGCCCAGCCCTGCCCTCAGCCCAGCCCCAGGCCCGGACCCAGCCCCAGCCCTGAGCCGAACCCAGCCCCAGCCTGGCCCCAGCGCTGCCCTAGCTCCAGCCCTAGCCCTGTCCCCAGCCTCGGCCCGTGCCCCTGCCTCAGTCCCAGTCCTGTCCCATCCCAGCCCCCAGCCCCAGCCCTGCCCTCAGCCCAGCCCCAGACCCAGCCTGGCCCCAGCCCTGTCCCCAGCCCTGGACCCAGTCCCAGCCACCGCCCAGCCCCAGCCCTGCCCCCAGCCCAGCCCCAGCCCCACCCTGGACCCAGTCCCAGCCACAGCCCTGCCCCAGCCCTGCCCCAGCCCAGCCCCAGCCACACCCTGGACCCAGCCCCTGCCCCAGCCCTACCCCTGCCCAGTCCCGGTCCATGCCCAGCCTCAGCCCTGCCCCCAGCCCCGGCCCCAGCCCCAGCCCCAGCCCTGCCCAAGACTTGGTTCCTGCCCCAGCCCCAGCCCTGCCCCAGCCCCACCCTCGGCCCCATCCCAGCCCCAGCCCCAGCCCTGCCCAAGACTTGGTTCCTGTCCCAGCCCCAGCCCAGCCCCAGCCCCAGCCCTGCCCGGGCCCAGCCCAACCCCAGCCACAGCCCTGCCCCAGCCCTGGACCCAGCCCCAGCCCCACCCCCGGTCCCAGCCCAGCCCTAGCCCAGCCCTGACCCAGCCCCAGCCCTAGCCCAGCCCTGCCCTCAGCCCTGCCCCAGGCCCGAACCCAGCCCCAGCCCTGAGCCGAACCCAGCCCCAGCCTGGCCCCAGCCCTGCCCTAGCTCCAGCCCTAGCCCTGTCCCCAGCCTCGGCCTGTGCCCCTGCCCCAGTCCCAGCCCTGCCCCATCCCAGCCCCATCCCCAGCCCCAGCCCAGCCCCTGCCCCAGCCCTAGCCCTGCCAGGTCCTGGTCCATGCGCAGCCTCAGCCCTGCCCCAGCCCCGGCCCCAGCCCCAGCCCCAGCCCTGCCCAAGACTTGGTTCCTACCCCAGCCCCAGCCCTGCCCCAGCCCCACCCTCGGCCCCATCCCAGCCCCAGCCCCAGCCCTGCCCAAGAGCTGGTTCCTGTCCCAGCCCCAGCCCTGCCCCAGCCCCCACACTCGGCCCCCAGCCCAGCCCCAGCCCCAGCCCTGCCCGGGCCCAGCTTCAGGCCCCAGCCCAGCCCCTGCCCTGGACCATCCCCAGCCCAACCCCAGCCCCAGCCCAGCCCCCAGCCCCGGCCCTGCCCCAGCCCAGCCCCAGCCACAGCCCAGCCCCAGCCCTTGACCCAGCCCCAGTCGCAGCCCCAGCCCCAGCGCAGTCCTAGCCCAGCCCCAGCCCCACCCTCAGCCCCAGCCCAGCTCCAGCCACTGCCCAGCCACAGCCCTGGACCTAGCCCCAGCCCAGCCCCAGCCCTAGCCCAGACCCAGCCCCAGCCCCAACCCAACCCCAACCCCAGCCCTGCCCCAGCCCAAACCCAGCCCCATCCCAGCCCCCAGCCCCGGCCCTACCCCTGCCCAGTCCCGGTCCATGCCCAGCCCCAGCCCTACCCCACCCTCGTCCCCAGCCCAGCCCCTGCCCCAGCCCTACCCCTGCCCAGTCCCGGTCCATGCCCAGCCCCAGCCCAGCCCAGCCCCAGCCCTAGCCCCAGGCCTGCCCAAGACATGGTTCCAGCCCCAGCCCCAGCTCTGTCCCCAGCCCTGCCACCTCCCAGCCCCAGCCACCGACCAGCCCCAGCCCTGGACCCAGCCCGAGACCCAGCCCTGTCCCAGTCCCCGCCCCAGCCCCATCCCCAGCCCCACACCTGGTCCCAGCCCCTGCCCCAGCCAAGCCCCAGCCCCAGTCCAGCCCCTGCCCTGGACCCAGTCCCCAGCCACCGCCCTGCCCCAGCCCTGCCCCCAGCCCAGCCCAAGCCACACCCTGGACCCAGGCCCAGCCCCAGCCCCACCCTGGACCCAGCCCCAGCCCCAGCCCAGCCCCAGCCCTGCCCCATCCAAGCCGCAGCCCCAGCCCGGCCCCTGCCTTGGACCCAGCCCCAGCCACACCCCAGCCTCATCCCCAGCCCCTGCCCCAGCCCAGCCCCAGCCCCAGTCGCAGCCCCGGCCCCAGCCAAGCCCTAGCCCAGCCCCAGCCCAGCCCCAGCCCTGGACCCAGCCCCAGCCCCAGCCCAACCCCAGCCCCAGCCCTGCCCAGCCCTGCGCCTGCCCTGGCCCCAGCCCCGGCCCCAGACTTGGCCCCAGCCCAGCCCCAGGCCTAGCCCTGTGCCAGCCCTACCCCAGCCCAGCCCCGGTCCCAGCCCAGCCCAAGCCCTGGCCCAACCCCAGCCCAAACCCCATCCTTGCCCCCAGCCCCAGCCTAGCCCTGCCCCAGTCCCAGCCCCAGCCCAGCCCCAGCCCTGGACCCAGCTCCAGCCCCACCCCAGCCTCAACCCCAGCCCAGGCCTAGGATTGCCCCAGCCCCAGCGCCGCCCCCGGACCCATCGCCGGTCCCAGCCCAGCTGTAGCCCAAGCCCTGCCCCAGCCCAAGCCCCAGCCCTGCCCAGCCCCAGCCCTGCACCGAAACCAGACCTAGCCCGGCCCCAGCCCTGTCCCCAGCACCGGCCCCTGCCCCAGCCCCAGCCCTAGCCCAGCCCTGCCCTCAGCCCCAGCCCAGCCCCTGCCCCAGCCCTGCCCCTGCCCAACCCCAGCCACAGCCCTGACCCAGCCCCAGCCCTAGCCCAGCCCTGCTCTCAGCCCAGCCCCAGGCCGGACTCAGCCCCAGCCCTGAGCCGAACCCAGCCCCAGCCTGGCCCCAGCCCTACCCTAGCTCCAGCCCCAGCCCTGTCCCCAGCCTCGGCCCATACCCCTGCCCCAGTCCCAGTCCTGCCCCATCCCAGCCCCCAGCCCCAGCCCTGTCCCCAGCCCTGGACCCAGTCCCAGCCACCGCCCAGCCCCAGCCCTGCCCCAGCCCAGCCCCAGCCCCACCCTGGACCCAGCCCTAGCCCCAGCCCAGCCCCAGCCCTGCCCCAGCCTAGCCCCAGCCCAGTCCAGCCCCAGCCCTGGACCCAGCCCCAGCCCATCCCCTGCCCTGGACCCAGCCCCAGCCCAGCCCCAGCCCCAGCCCCAGCCCCTGGCCTGCCCCAGCCCAGACCCAGCCACAGCCCAGCCCCAGCCCTGGACCCAGCCCCAGTGGCAGCCCCAGCCCCAGCGCAGTCCTTGCCCAGCCCAAGCCCCACCCTCAGCCCCAGCCCAGCTCCAGCCACTGCCCAGCCACAGCCCTGGACCTAGCCCCAGCCCAGCCCCAGCCCTAGCCCAGTTCCAGACCCAGCCCCAGCCCAACCCCAACCCCAACCCCAGCCCTGCCCCAGCCCAACCCCAGCCCCATCCCAGCCCCCAGCCCCAGCCCTGCCCCACCCTCGTCCCCAGCCCAGCCCCTGCCCCAGCCCTACCCCTGCCCAGTCCCGGTCCATGCCCAGCCCCAGCCCTGCCCAGCCCCAGCCCTAGTCCACGCCCTGCCCAAGACTTGGATCCAGCCCCAGCCCCAGCCCTGCCCAGCCCCAACCTCGGCCCCCAGCCCAGCACCAGCCCTAGCCCCAGCCCCAGCCCCAGCCCCAGCCCCATCCCTGCCCCCAGCCCAAGCCCTGACCCAGTCCCTGCCCCAGCCCAGTCCTGGTCCCAGCCCAGCCACAGCCCAGCCCCAGCCCTGCCCTCAGCCCAGCCCCAGACCCAGCCTGGCCCCAGCCCTGTCCCCAGCCCCAGCCACAGCCCAGCCCCAGGCCCTGCCCCAGCCTAGCCCCAGCCCCAGCCCTGCCCCAGCCCAGCCCCAGCCACAGCCCAGCCCCAGCACTGGATCCAGACCCAGTCGCAGCCCCAAAACCGGCCCAGCCCTAGCCCAGCCCCAGCCCACCCTCGGCCCCAGCCCAGCCCCTGCCCCAGCCCAGCCACAGCCCTGGACCCAGCCCCAGCCCAGCCCCAGCCCAGCCCTGCCCTAGCCCAGCCCCAGCCCTGGACCAAGCCCCACCCCAGAGCCGAACCCAGCCCCAGCCTGGCCGCAGCCCTGCCCTAGCTCCAGCCCCAGCCCTGGCCCCAGCCTCGGCCCGTGCCCCTGCCCCAGTCCCAGTCCTGCCCCATCCCACCCTCCAGCCCCAGCCCTGCCCTCAGCCCAGATCCAGACCCAGCCTGGCCCCAGCCCTGTCTCGAGCCCCAGCCACAGCCCAGCCCCAGGCCCAGCCCCAGCCTATCCCCAGCCATGCCCCAGCCGCAGCCCCAGGCCTGACCTCAGCCCTGCCCCAGCCCTGGCTCCTGCCCCAGCCCTGGCTCCAGCACCAGCCCCAGCCCTGCCCAAGCCTTGGTTCCAGCCCCAGCCCCAGCCCTGCACCAACCCAGCCCCAGCCCAACCCCAGCCCCAGCCCTGCCCCAGCCCCAGGCCCTGCCCCAGCCTAGCCACAGCCCTGCCCCAGCCCTGGCTCCTGCCCCAGC
>NW_027143141.1:0-79636 GCF_026170545.1 Melanerpes formicivorus
CTAAAGGGAAAGACCTAGCACCAAATCCAATTTGCCATCTGATCTAACTTCTGGAGGCAGTCAAAATGAGTATTTGAATTCTTCCCTACCTTATTCCTGTGCTGAGATACAGGCTGCTCCAACCTGCTGTAAAATGCTTGATTTCGAGAGTGAGCGAAACTAATGAAAACATTGTTGGGGTAAAACCTAAAGGGAAAGACCTAGCACCAAATTGCATTGGCCATCTGATCTAACTTCTGGAGGCAGTCAAAATGATCCTTAGAATTCTTCCCTACCTTATTCCTGTGCTGAGATACAGGCTGCTCCAACCTGCTGTAAAATGCTTGATTTCGAGAGTGAGCGAAACTAATGAAAACATTGTTGGGGTAAAACCTAAAGGGAAAGACCTAGCACCAAATTCCATTGGCCATCTGATCTAACTTCTGGAGGCAGTCAAAATGATCCTTAGAATTCTTCCCTACCTTATTCCTGTGCTGAGATACAGGCTGCTCCAACCTGCTGTAAAATGCTTGATTTCGAGAGTGAGCGAAACTAATGAAAACATTGTTGGGGTAAAACCTAAAGGGAAAGACCTAGCACCAAATCCAATTTGCCATCTGATCTAACTTCTGGAGGCAGTCAAAATGATCCTTAGAATTCTTCCCTACCTTATTCCTGTGCTGAGATACAGGCTGCTCCAACCTGCTGTAAAATGCTTGATTTCGAGAGTGAGCGAAACTAATGAAAACATTGTTGGGGTAAAACCTAAAGGGAAAGACCTAGCACCAAATTCCATTGGCCATCTGATCTAACTTCTGGAGGCAGTCAAAATGATCCTTAGAATTCTTCCCTACCTTATTCCTGTGCTGAGATACAGGCTGCTCCAACCTGCTGTAAAATGCTTGATTTCGAGAGTGAGCGAAACTAATGAAAACATTGTTGGGGTAAAACCTAAAGGGAAAGACCTAGCACCAAATTCCATTGGCCATCTGATCTAACTTCTGGAGGCAGTCAAAATGATCCTTAGAATTCTTCCCTACCTTATTCCTGTGCTGAGATACAGGCTGCTCCAACCTGCTGTAAAATGCTTGATTTCGAGAGTGAGCGAAACTAATGAAAACATTGTTGGGGTAAAACCTAAAGGGAAAGACCTAGCACCAAATTCCATTGGCCATCTGATCTAACTTCTGGAGGCAGTCAAAATGAGTATTTGAATTCTTCCCTACCTTATTCCTGAGCTGAGACACAGGCTGCTCCAACCTGCTGTAAAATGCTTGATTTCGAGAGTGAGCGAAACTAATGAAAACATTGTTGGGGTAAAACCTAAAGGGAAAGACCTAGCACCAAATCCAATTTGCCATCTGATCTAACTTCTGGAGGCAGTCAAAATGATCCTTAGAATTCTTCCCTACCTTATTCCTGTGCTGAGATACAGGCTGCTCCAACCTGCTGTAAAATGCTTGATTTCGAGAGTGAGCGAAACTAATGAAAACATTGTTGGGGTAAAACCTAAAGGGAAAGACCTAGCACCAAATTCCATTGGCCATCTGATCTAACTTCTGGAGGCAGTCAAAATGATCCTTAGAATTCTTCCCTACCTTATTCCTGTGCTGAGATACAGGCTGCTCCAACCTGCTGTAAAATGCTTGATTTCGAGAGTGAGCGAAGCTAATGAAAACATTGTTGGGGTAAAACCTAAAGGGAAAGACCTAGCACCAAATCCAATTTGCCATCTGATCTAACTTCTGGAGGCAGTCAAAATGATCCTTAGAATTCTTCCCTACCTTATTCCTGTGCTGAGATACAGGCTGCTCCAACCTGCTGTAAAATGCTTGATTTCGAGAGTGAGCGAAACTAATGAAAACATTGTTGGGGTAAAACCTAAAGGGAAAGGCCTAGCACCAAATCCAATTTGCCATCTGATCTAACTTCTGGAGGCAGTCAAAATGATCCTTAGAATTCTTCCCTACCTTATTCCTGTGCTGAGATACAGGCTGCTCCAACCTGCTGTAAAATGCTTGATTTCGAGAGTGAGCGAAACTAATGAAAACATTGTTGGGGTAAAACCTAAAGGGAAAGACCTAGCACCAAATTCCATTGGCCATCTGATCTAACTTCTGGAGGCAGTCAAAATGATCCTTAGAATTCTTCCCTACCTTATTCCTGTGCTGAGATACAGGCTGCTCCAACCTGCTGTAAAATGCTTGATTTCGAGAGTGAGCGAAACTAATGAAAACATTGTTGGGGTAAAACCTAAAGGGAAAGACCTAGCACCAAATCCAATTTGCCATCTGATCTAACTTCTGGAGGCAGTCAAAATGATCCTTAGAATTCTTCCCTACCTTATTCCTGTGCTGAGATACAGGCTGCTCCAACCTGCTGTAAAATGCTTGATTTCGAGAGTGAGCGAAACTAATGAAAACATTGTTGGGGTAAAACCTAAAGGGAAAGACCTAGCACCAAATTCCATTGGCCATCTGATCTAACTTCTGGAGGCAGTCAAAATGATCCTTAGAATTCTTCCCTACCTTATTCCTGTGCTGAGATACAGGCTGCTCCAACCTGCTGTAAAATGCTTGATTTCGAGAGTGAGCGAAACTAATGAAAACATTGTTGGGGTAAAACCTAAAGGGAAAGACCTAGCACCAAATTCCATTGGCCATCTGATCTAACTTCTGGAGGCAGTCAAAATGATCCTTAGAATTCTTCCCTACCTTATTCCTGTGCTGAGATACAGGCTGCTCCAACCTGCTGTAAAATGCTTGATTTCGAGAGTGAGCGAAACTAATGAAAACATTGTTGGGGTAAAACCTAAAGGGAAAGACCTAGCACCAAATCCAATTTGCCATCTGATCTAACTTCTGGAGGCAGTCAAAATGATCCTTAGAATTCTTCCCTACCTTATTCCTGTGCTGAGATACAGGCTGCTCCAACCTGCTGTAAAATGCTTGATTTCGAGAGTGAGCGAAACTAATGAAAACATTGTTGGGGGTAAAACCTAAAGGGAAAGACCTAGCACCAAATTCCATTGGCCATCTGATCTAACTTCTGGAGGCAGTCAAAATGATCCTTAGAATTCTTCCCTACCTTATTCCTGTGCTGAGATACAGGCTGCTCCAACCTGCTGTAAAATGCTTGATTTCGAGAGTGAGCGAAACTAATGAAAACATTGTTGGGGTAAAACCTAAAGGGAAAGACCTAGCACCAAATTCCATTGGCCATCTGATCTAACTTCTGGAGGCAGTCAAAATGATCCTTAGAATTCTTCCCTACCTTATTCCTGTGCTGAGATACAGGCTGCTCCAACCTGCTGTAAAATGCTTGATTTCGAGAGTGAGCGAAACTAATGAAAACATTGTTGGGGTAAAACCTAAAGGGAAAGACCTAGCACCAAATCCAATTTGCCATCTGATCTAACTTCTGGAGGCAGTCAAAATGAGTATTTGAATTCTTCCCTACCTTATTCCTGTGCTGAGATACAGGCTGCTCCAACCTGCTGTAAAATGCTTGATTTCGAGAGTGAGCGAAACTAATGAAAACATTGTTGGGGTAAAACCTAAAGGGAAAGACCTAGCACCAAATTCCATTGGCCATCTGATCTAACTTCTGGAGGCAGTCAAAATGATCCTTAGAATTCTTCCCTACCTTATTCCTGTGCTGAGATACAGGCTGCTCCAACCTGCTGTAAAATGCTTGATTTCGAGAGTGAGCGAAACTAATGAAAACATTGTTGGGGTAAAACCTAAAGGGAAAGACCTAGCACCAAATTCCATTGGCCATCTGATCTAACTTCTGGAGGCAGTCAAAATGATCCTTAGAATTCTTCCCTACCTTATTCCTGTGCTGAGATACAGGCTGCTCCAACCTGCTGTAAAATGCTTGATTTCGAGAGTGAGCGAAACTAATGAAAACATTGTTGGGGTAAAACCTAAAGGGAAAGACCTAGCACCAAATCCAATTTGCCATCTGATCTAACTTCTGGAGGCAGTCAAAATGATCCTTAGAATTCTTCCCTACCTTATTCCTGTGCTGAGATACAGGCTGCTCCAACCCTGCTGTAAAATGCTTGATTTCGAGAGTGAGCGAAACTAATGAAAACATTGTTGGGGTAAAACCTAAAGGGAAAGACCTAGCACCAAATTCCATTGGCCATCTGATCTAACTTCTGGAGGCAGTCAAAATGATCCTTAGAATTCTTCCCTACCTTATTCCTGTGCTGAGATACAGGCTGCTCCAACCTGCTGTAAAATGCTTGATTTCGAGAGTGAGCGAAACTAATGAAAACATTGTTGGGGTAAAACCTAAAGGGAAAGACCTAGCACCAAATTCCATTGGCCATCTGATCTAACTTCTGGAGGCAGTCAAAATGATCCTTAGAATTCTTCCCTACCTTATTCCTGTGCTGAGATACAGGCTGCTCCAACCTGCTGTAAAATGCTTGATTTCGAGAGTGAGCGAAACTAATGAAAACATTGTTGGGGTAAAACCTAAAGGGAAAGACCTAGCACCAAATCCAATTTGCCATCTGATCTAACTTCTGGAGGCAGTCAAAATGATCCTTAGAATTCTTCCCTACCTTATTCCTGTGCTGAGATACAGGCTGCTCCAACCTGCTGTAAAATGCTTGATTTCGAGAGTGAGCGAAACTAATGAAAACATTGTTGGGGTAAAACCTAAAGGGAAAGACCTAGCACCAAATTCCATTGGCCATCTGATCTAACTTCTGGAGGCAGTCAAAATGATCCTTAGAATTCTTCCCTACCTTATTCCTGTGCTGAGATACAGGCTGCTCCAACCTGCTGTAAAATGCTTGATTTCGAGAGTGAGCGAAACTAATGAAAACATTGTTGGGGTAAAACCTAAAGGGAAAGACCTAGCACCAAATCCAATTTGCCATCTGATCTAACTTCTGGAGGCAGTCAAAATGAGTATTTGAATTCTTCCCTACCTTATTCCTGTGCTGAGATACAGGCTGCTCCAACCTGCTGTAAAATGCTTGATTTCGAGAGTGAGCGAAACTAATGAAAACATTGTTGGGGTAAAACCTAAAGGGAAAGGCCTAGCACCAAATCCAATTTGCCATCTGATCTAACTTCTGGAGGCAGTCAAAATGATCCTTAGAATTCTTCCCTACCTTATTCCTGTGCTGAGATACAGGCTGCTCCAACCTGCTGTAAAATGCTTGATTTCGAGAGTGAGCGAAACTAATGAAAACATTGTTGGGGGTAAAACCTAAAGGGAAAGACCTAGCACCAAATTGCATTGGCCATCTGATCTAACTTCTGGAGGCAGTCAAAATGATCCTTAGAATTCTTCCCTACCTTATTCCTGTGCTGAGATACAGGCTGCTCCAACCTGCTGTAAAATGCTTGATTTCGAGAGTGAGCGAAACTAATGAAAACATTGTTGGGGTAAAACCTAAAGGGAAAGACCTAGCACCAAATCCAATTTGCCATCTGATCTAACTTCTGGAGGCAGTCAAAATGATCCTTAGAATTCTTCCCTACCTTATTCCTGTGCTGAGATACAGGCTGCTCCAACCTGCTGTAAAATGCTTGATTTCGAGAGTGAGCGAAACTAATGAAAACATTGTTGGGGTAAAACCTAAAGGGAAAGACCTAGCACCAAATTCCATTGGCCATCTGATCTAACTTCTGGAGGCAGTCAAAATGATCCTTAGAATTCTTCCCTACCTTATTCCTGTGCTGAGATACAGGCTGCTCCAACCTGCTGTAAAAATGCTTGATTTCGAGAGTGAGCGAAACTAATGAAAACATTGTTGGGGTAAAACCTAAAGGGAAAGACCTAGCACCAAATTCCATTGGCCATCTGATCTAACTTCTGGAGGCAGTCAAAATGATCCTTAGAATTCTTCCCTACCTTATTCCTGTGCTGAGATACAGGCTGCTCCAACCTGCTGTAAAATGCTTGATTTCGAGAGTGAGCGAAACTAATGAAAACATTGTTGGGGTAAAACCTAAAGGGAAAGACCTAGCACCAAATCCAATTTGCCATCTGATCTAACTTCTGGAGGCAGTCAAAATGAGTATTTGAATTCTTCCCTACCTTATTCCTGTGCTGAGATACAGGCTGCTCCAACCTGCTGTAAAATGCTTGATTTCGAGAGTGAGCGAAACTAATGAAAACATTGTTGGGGTAAAACCTAAAGGGAAAGACCTAGCACCAAATTCCATTGGCCATCTGATCTAACTTCTGGAGGCAGTCAAAATGATCCTTAGAATTCTTCCCTACCTTATTCCTGTGCTGAGATACAGGCTGCTCCAACCTGCTGTAAAATGCTTGATTTCGAGAGTGAGCGAAACTAATGAAAACATTGTTGGGGTAAAACCTAAAGGGAAAGACCTAGCACCAAATTCCATTGGCCATCTGATCTAACTTCTGGAGGCAGTCAAAATGATCCTTAGAATTCTTCCCTACCTTATTCCTGTGCTGAGATACAGGCTGCTCCAACCTGCTGTAAAATGCTTGATTTCGAGAGTGAGCGAAACTAATGAAAACATTGTTGGGGTAAAACCTAAAGGGAAAGACCTAGCACCAAATTCCATTGGCCATCTGATCTAACTTCTGGAGGCAGTCAAAATGAGTATTTGAATTCTTCCCTACCTTATTCCTGAGCTGAGACACAGGCTGCTCCAACCTGCTGTAAAATGCTTGATTTCGAGAGTGAGCGAAACTAATGAAAACATTGTTGGGGTAAAACCTAAAGGGAAAGACCTAGCACCAAATCCAATTTGCCATCTGATCTAACTTCTGGAGGCAGTCAAAATGATCCTTAGAATTCTTCCCTACCTTATTCCTGTGCTGAGATACAGGCTGCTCCAACCTGCTGTAAAATGCTTGATTTCGAGAGTGAGCGAAACTAATGAAAACATTGTTGGGGTAAAACCTAAAGGGAAAGACCTAGCACCAAATTCCATTGGCCATCTGATCTAACTTCTGGAGGCAGTCAAAATGATCCTTAGAATTCTTCCCTACCTTATTCCTGTGCTGAGATACAGGCTGCTCCAACCTGCTGTAAAATGCTTGATTTCGAGAGTGAGCGAAACTAATGAAAACATTGTTGGGGTAAAACCTAAAGGGAAAGACCTAGCACCAAATCCAATTTGCCATCTGATCTAACTTCTGGAGGCAGTCAAAAATGAGTATTTGAATTCTTCCCTACCTTATTCCTGTGCTGAGATACAGGCTGCTCCAACCTGCTGTAAAATGCTTGATTTCGAGAGTGAGCGAAACTAATGAAAACATTGTTGGGGGTAAAACCTAAAGGGAAAGGCCTAGCACCAAATCCAATTTGCCATCTGATCTAACTTCTGGAGGCAGTCAAAATGATCCTTAGAATTCTTCCCTACCTTATTCCTGTGCTGAGATACAGGCTGCTCCAACCTGCTGTAAAATGCTTGATTTCGAGAGTGAGCGAAACTAATGAAAACATTGTTGGGGTAAAACCTAAAGGGAAAGACCTAGCACCAAATTGCATTGGCCATCTGATCTAACTTCTGGAGGCAGTCAAAATGATCCTTAGAATTCTTCCCTACCTTATTCCTGTGCTGAGATACAGGCTGCTCCAACCTGCTGTAAAATGCTTGATTTCGAGAGTGAGCGAAACTAATGAAAACATTGTTGGGGTAAAACCTAAAGGGAAAGACCTAGCACCAAATCCAATTTGCCATCTGATCTAACTTCTGGAGGCAGTCAAAATGATCCTTAGAATTCTTCCCTACCTTATTCCTGTGCTGAGATACAGGCTGCTCCAACCTGCTGTAAAATGCTTGATTTCGAGAGTGAGCGAAACTAATGAAAACATTGTTGGGGTAAAACCTAAAGGGAAAGACCTAGCACCAAATTCCATTGGCCATCTGATCTAACTTCTGGAGGCAGTCAAAATGATCCTTAGAATTCTTCCCTACCTTATTCCCTGTGCTGAGATACAGGCTGCTCCAACCTGCTGTAAAATGCTTGATTTCGAGAGTGAGCGAAACTAATGAAAACATTGTTGGGGTAAAACCTAAAGGGAAAGACCTAGCACCAAATTCCATTGGCCATCTGATCTAACTTCTGGAGGCAGTCAAAATGATCCTTAGAATTCTTCCCTACCTTATTCCTGTGCTGAGATACAGGCTGCTCCAACCTGCTGTAAAATGCTTGATTTCCAGAGTGAGCGAAACTAATGAAAACATTGTTGGGGTAAAACCTAAAGGGAAAGACCTAGCACCAAATTCCATTGACCATCTGATCTAACTTCTGGAGGCAGTCAAAATGATCCTTAGAATTCTTCCCTACCTTATTCCTGTGCTGAGATACAGGCTGCTCCAACCTGCTGTAAAATGCTTGATTTCGAGAGTGAGCGAAACTAATGAAAACATTGTTGGGGTAAAACCTAAAGGGAAAGACCTAGCACCAAATCCAATTTGCCATCTGATCTAACTTCTGGAGGCAGTCAAAATGAGTATTTGAATTCTTCCCTACCTTATTCCTGAGCTGAGACACAGGCTGCTCCAACCTGCTGTAAAATGCTTGATTTCGAGAGTGAGCGAAACTAATGAAAACATTGTTGGGGTAAAACCTAAAGGGAAAGACCTAGCACCAAATCCAATTTGCCATCTGATCTAACTTCTGGAGGCAGTCAAAATGATCCTTAGAATTCTTCCCTACCTTATTCCTGTGCTGAGATACAGGCTGCTCCAACCTGCTGTAAAATGCTTGATTTCGAGAGTGAGCGAAACTAATGAAAACATTGTTGGGGTAAAACCTAAAGGGAAAGACCTAGCACCAAATTCCATTGGCCATCTGATCTAACTTCTGGAGGCAGTCAAAATGATCCTTAGAATTCTTCCCTACCTTATTCCTGTGCTGAGATACAGGCTGCTCCAACCTGCTGTAAAATGCTTGATTTCGAGAGTGAGCGAAACTAATGAAAACATTGTTGGGGTAAAACCTAAAGGGAAAGACCTAGCACCAAATCCAATTTGCCATCTGATCTAACTTCTGGAGGCAGTCAAAATGAGTATTTGAATTCTTCCCTACCTTATTCCTGTGCTGAGATACAGGCTGCTCCAACCTGCTGTAAAATGCTTGATTTCGAGAGTGAGCGAAACTAATGAAAACATTGTTGGGGTAAAACCTAAAGGGAAAGGCCTAGCACCAAATCCAATTTGCCATCTGATCTAACTTCTGGAGGCAGTCAAAATGATCCTTAGAATTCTTCCCTACCTTATTCCTGTGCTGAGATACAGGCTGCTCCAACCTGCTGTAAAATGCTTGATTTCGAGAGTGAGCGAAACTAATGAAAACATTGTTGGGGTAAAACCTAAAGGGAAAGACCTAGCACCAAATCCAATTTGCCATCTGATCTAACTTCTGGAGGCAGTCAAAATGATCCTTAGAATTCTTCCCTACCTTATTCCTGTGCTGAGATACAGGCTGCTCCAACCTGCTGTAAAATGCTTGATTTCGAGAGTGAGCGAAACTAATGAAAACATTGTTGGGGTAAAACCTAAAGGGAAAGACCTAGCACCAAATCCAATTTGCCATCTGATCTAACTTCTGGAGGCAGTCAAAATGATCCTTAGAATTCTTCCCTACCTTATTCCTGTGCTGAGATACAGGCTGCTCCAACCTGCTGTAAAATGCTTGATTTCGAGAGTGAGCGAAACTAATGAAAACATTGTTGGGGTAAAACCTAAAGGGAAAGACCTAGCACCAAATTCCATTGGCCATCTGATCTAACTTCTGGAGGCAGTCAAAATGATCCTTAGAATTCTTCCCTACCTTATTCCTGTGCTGAGATACAGGCTGCTCCAACCTGCTGTAAAATGCTTGATTTCGAGAGTGAGCGAAACTAATGAAAACATTGTTGGGGTAAAAACCTAAAGGGAAAGACCTAGCACCAAATCCAATTTGCCATCTGATCTAACTTCTGGAGGCAGTCAAAATGAGTATTTGATTTCTTCCCTACCTTATTCCTGTGCTGAGATACAGGCTGCTCCAACCTGCTGTAAAATTCTTGATTTCGAGAGTGAGCGAAACTAATGAAAACATTGTTGGGGTAAAACCTAAAGGGAAAGACCTAGCACCAAATTCCATTGGCCATCTGATCTAACTTCTGGAGGCAGTCAAAATGATCCTTAGAATTCTTCCCTACCTTATTCCTGTGCTGAGATACAGGCTGCTCCAACCTGCTGTAAAATGCTTGATTTCGGGAGTGAGCGAAACTAATGAAAACATTGTTGGGGTAAAACCTAAAGGGAAAGACCTAGCACCAAATCCAATTTGCCATCTGATCTAACTTCTGGAGGCAGTCAAAATGAGTATTTGAATTCTTCCCTACCTTATTCCTGTGCTGAGATACAGGCTGCTCCAACCTGCTGTAAAATGCTTGATTTCGAGAGTGAGCGAAACTAATGAAAACATTGTTGGGGTAAAACCTAAAGGGAAAGGCCTAGCACCAAATCCAATTTGCCATCTGATCTAACTTCTGGAGGCAGTCAAAATGAGTATTTGAATTCTTCCCTACCTTATTCCTGTGCTGAGATACAGGCTGCTCCAACCTGCTGTAAAATGCTTGATTTCGAGAGTGAGCGAAACTAATGAAAACATTGTTGGGGTAAAACCTAAAGGGAAAGACCTAGCACCAAATTCCATTGGCCATCTGATCTAACTTCTGGAGGCAGTCAAAATGATCCTTAGAATTCTTCCCTACCTTATTCCTGTGCTGAGATACAGGCTGCTCCAACCTGCTGTAAAATGCTTGATTTCGAGAGTGAGCGAAACTAATGAAAACATTGTTGGGGTAAAACCTAAAGGGAAAGACCTAGCACCAAATCCAATTTGCCATCTGATCTAACTTCTGGAGGCAGTCAAAATGATCCTTAGAATTCTTCCCTACCTTATTCCTGTGCTGAGATACAGGCTGCTCCAACCTGCTGTAAAATGCTTGATTTCGAGAGTGAGCGAAACTAATGAAAAACATTGTTGGGGTAAAACCTAAAGGGAAAGACCTAGCACCAAATCCAATTTGCCATCTGATCTAACTTCTGGAGGCAGTCAAAATGATCCTTAGAATTCTTCCCTACCTTATTCCTGTGCTGAGATACAGGCTGCTCCAACCTGCTGTAAAATGCTTGATTTCGAGAGTGAGCGAAACTAATGAAAACATTGTTGGGGTAAAACCTAAAGGGAAAGACCTAGCACCAAATTGCATTGGCCATCTGATCTAACTTCTGGAGGCAGTCAAAATGATCCTTAGAATTCTTCCCTACCTTATTCCTGTGCTAAGATACAGGCTGCTCCAACCTGCTGTAAAATGCTTGATTTCGAGAGTGAGCGAAACTAATGAAAACATTGTTGGGGTAAAACCTAAAGGGAAAGACCTAGCACCAAATCCAATTTGCCATCTGATCTTACTTCTGGAGGCAGTCAAAATGAGTATTTGAATTCTTCCCTACCTTATTCCTGTGCTGAGATACAGGCTGCTCCAACCTGCTGTAAAATGCTTGATTTCGAGAGTGAGCGAAACTAATGAAAACATTGTTGGGGTAAAACCTAAAGGGAAAGACCTAGCACCAAATCCAATTTGCCATCTGATCTAACTTCTGGAGGCAGTCAAAATGATCCTTAGAATTCTTCCCTACCTTATTCCTGTGCTGAGATACAGGCTGCTCCAACCTGCTGTAAAATGCTTGATTTCGAGAGTGAGCGAAACTAATGAAAACATTGTTGGGGTAAAAACCTAAAGGGAAAGACCTAGCACCAAATCCAATTTGCCATCTGATCTAACTTCTGGAGGCAGTCAAAATGAGTATTTGAATTCTTCCCTACCTTATTCCTGTGCTGAGATACAGGCTGCTCCAACCTGCTGTAAAATGCTTGATTTCCAGAGTGAGCGAAACTAATGAAAACATTGTTGGGGTAAAACCTAAAGGGAAAGACCTAGCACCAAATTCCATTGGCCATCTGATCTAACTTCTGGAGGCAGTCAAAATGATCCTTAGAATTCTTCCCTACCTTATTCCTGTGCTGAGATACAGGCTGCTCCAACCTGCTGTAAAATGCTTGATTTCGAGAGTGAGCGAAACTAATGAAAACATTGTTGGGGTAAAACCTAAAGGGAAAGACCTAGCACCAAATTGCATTGGCCATCTGATCTAACTTCTGGAGGCAGTCAAAATGATCCTTAGAATTCTTCCCTACCTTATTCCTGTGCTGAGATACAGGCTGCTCCAACCTGCTGTAAAATGCTTGATTTCGAGAGTGAGCGAAACTAATGAAAACATTGTTGGGGTAAAACCTAAAGGGAAAGACCTAGCACCAAATCCAATTTGCCATCTGATCTAACTTCTGGAGGCAGTCAAAATGATCCTTAGAATTCTTCCCTACCTTATTCCTGTGCTGAGATACAGGCTGCTCCAACCTGCTGTAAAATGCTTGATTTCGAGAGTGAGCGAAACTAATGAAAACATTGTTGGGGTAAAACCTAAAGGGAAAGACCTAGCACCAAATTCCATTGGCCATCTGATCTAACTTCTGGAGGCAGTCAAAATGATCCTTAGAATTCTTCCCTACCTTATTCCTGTGCTGAGATACAGGCTGCTCCAACCTGCTGTAAAATGCTTGATTTCGAGAGTGAGCGAAACTAATGAAAACATTGTTGGGGTAAAACCTAAAGGGAAAGACCTAGCACCAAATCCAATTTGCCATCTGATCTTACTTCTGGAGGCAGTCAAAATGAGTATTTGAATTCTTCCCTACCTTATTCCTGTGCTGAGATACAGGCTGCTCCAACCTGCTGTAAAATGCTTGATTTCCAGAGTGAGCGAAACTAATGAAAACATTGTTGGGGTAAAACCTAAAGGGAAAGACCTAGCACCAAATTCCATTGGCCATCTGATCTAACTTCTGGAGGCAGTCAAAATGATCCTTAGAATTCTTCCCTACCTTATTCCTGTGCTGAGATACAGGCTGCTCCAACCTGCTGTAAAATGCTTGATTTCGGGAGTGAGCGAAACTAATGAAAACATTGTTGGGGTAAAACCTAAAGGGAAAGACCTAGCACCAAATCCAATTTGCCATCTGATCTAACTTCTGGAGGCAGTCAAAATGAGTATTTGAATTCTTCCCTACCTTATTCCTGTGCTGAGATACAGGCTGCTCCAACCTGCTGTAAAATGCTTGATTTCGAGAGTGAGCGAAACTAATGAAAACATTGTTGGGGTAAAACCTAAAGGGAAAGGCCTAGCACCAAATCCAATTTGCCATCTGATCTAACTTCTGGAGGCAGTCAAAATGATCCTTAGAATTCTTCCCTACCTTATTCCTGTGCTGAGATACAGGCTGCTCCAACCTGCTGTAAAATGCTTGATTTCGAGAGTGAGCGAAACTAATGAAAACATTGTTGGGGTAAAACCTAAAGGGAAAGACCTAGCACCAAATCCAATTTGCCATCTGATCTAACTTCTGGAGGCAGTCAAAATGATCCTTAGAATTCTTCCCTACCTTATTCCTGTGCTGAGATACAGGCTGCTCCAACCTGCTGTAAAATGCTTGATTTCGAGAGTGAGCGAAACTAATGAAAACATTGTTGGGGTAAAACCTAAAGGGAAAGACCTAGCACCAAATCCAATTTGCCATCTGATCTAACTTCTGGAGGCAGTCAAAATGATCCGTAGAATTCTTCCCTACCTTATTCCTGTGCTGAGATACAGGCTGCTCCAACCTGCTGTAAAATGCTTGATTTCGAGAGTGAGCGAAACTAATGAAAACATTGTTGGGGTAAAACCTAAAGGGAAAGACCTAGCACCAAATCCAATTTGCCATCTGATCTTACTTCTGGAGGCAGTCAAAATGAGTATTTGAATTCTTCCCTACCTTATTCCTGTGCTGAGATACAGGCTGCTCCAACCTGCTGTAAAATGCTTGATTTCGAGAGTGAGCGAAACTAATGAAAACATTGTTGGGGTAAAACCTAAAGGGAAAGACCTAGCACCAAATCCAATTTGCCATCTGATCTAACTTCTGGAGGCAGTCAAAATGATCCTTAGAATTCTTCCCTACCTTATTCCTGTGCTGAGATACAGGCTGCTCCAACCTGCTGTAAAATGCTTGATTTCGAGAGTGAGCGAAACTAATGAAAACATTGTTGGGGTAAAACCTAAAGGGAAAGACCTAGCACCAAATTCCATTGGCCATCTGACCTAACTTCTGGAGGCAGTCAAAATGATCCTTAGAATTCTTCCCTACCTTATTCCTGTGCTGAGATACAGGCTGCTCCAACCTGCTGTAAAATGCTTGATTTCGAGAGTGAGCGAAACTAATGAAAACATTGTTGGGGTAAAACCTAAAGGGAAAGACCTAGCACCAAATCCAATTTGCCATCTGATCTAACTTCTGGAGGCAGTCAAAATGATCCTTAGAATTCTTCCCTACCTTATTCCTGTGCTGAGATACAGGCTGCTCCAACCTGCTGTAAAATGCTTGATTTCGAGAGTGAGCGAAACTAATGAAAACATTGTTGGGGTAAAACCTAAAGGGAAAGACCTAGCACCAAATCCAATTTGCCATCTGATCTAACTTCTGGAGGCAGTCAAAATGATCCTTAGAATTCTTCCCTACCTTATTCCTGTGCTGAGATACAGGCTGCTCCAACCTGCTGTAAAATGCTTGATTTCGAGAGTGAGCGAAACTAATGAAAACATTGTTGGGGTAAAACCTAAAGGGAAAGACCTAGCACCAAATCCAATTTGCCATCTGATCTAACTTCTGGAGGCAGTCAAAATGATCCTTAGAATTCTTCCCTACCTTATTCCTGTGCTGAGATACAGGCTGCTCCAACCTGCTGTAAAATGCTTGATTTCGAGAGTGAGCGAAACTAATGAAAACATTGTTGGGGTAAAACCTAAAGGGAAAGGCCTAGCACCAAATTGCATTGGCCATCTGCTCTAACTTCTGGAGGCAGTCAAAATGAGTATTTGAATTCTTCCCTACCTTATTCCTGTGCTGAGATACAGGCTGCTCCAACTTGCTGTAAAATGCTTGATTTCGAGAGTGAGCGAAACTAATGAAAACATTGTTGGGGTAAAACCTAAAGGGAAAGACCTAGCACCAAATCCAATTGGCCATCTGATCTAACTTCTGGAGGCAGTCAAAATGATCCTTAGAATTCTTCCCTACCTTATTCCTGTGCTGAGATACAGGCTGCTCCAACCTGCTGTAAAATGCTTGATTTCGAGAGTGAGCGAAACTAATGAAAACATTGTTGGGGTAAAACCTAAAGGGAAAGACCTAGCACCAAATCCAATTTGCCATCTGATCTAACTTCTGGAGGCAGTCAAAATGATCCTTAGAATTCTTCCCTACCTTATTCCTGTGCTGAGATACAGGCTGCTCCAACCTGCTGTAAAATGCTTGATTTCGAGAGTGAGCGAAACTAATGAAAACATTGTTGGGGTAAAACCTAAAGGGAAAGACCTAGCACCAAATCCAATTTGCCATCTGATCTAACTTCTGGAGGCAGTCAAAATGATCCTTAGAATTCTTCCCTACCTTATTCCTGTGCTGAGATACAGGCTGCTCCAACCTGCTGTAAAATGCTTGATTTCGAGAGTGAGCGAAACTAATGAAAACATTGTTGGGGTAAAACCTAAAGGGAAAGACCTAGCACCAAATCCAATTTGCCATCTGATCTAACTTCTGGAGGCAGTCAAAATGATCCTTAGAATTCTTCCCTACCTTATTCCTGTGCTGAGATACAGGCTGCTCCAACCTGCTGTAAAATGCTTGATTTCGAGAGTGAGCGAAACTAATGAAAACATTGTTGGGGTAAAACCTAAAGGGAAAGACCTAGCACCAAATCCAATTTGCCATCTGATCTAACTTCTGGAGGCAGTCAAAATGATCCTTAGAATTCTTCCCTACCTTATTCCTGTGCTGAGATACAGGCTGCTCCAACCTGCTGTAAAATGCTTGATTTCGAGAGTGAGCGAAACTAATGAAAACATTGTTGGGGTAAAACCTAAAGGGAAAGACCTAGCACCAAATCCAATTTGCCATCTGATCTAACTTCTGGAGGCAGTCAAAATGAGTATTTGAATTCTTCCCTACCTTATTCCTGTGCTGAGATACAGGCTGCTCCAACCTGCTGTAAAATGCTTGATTTCGAGAGTGAGCGAAACTAATGAAAACATTGTTGGGGTAAAACCTAAAGGGAAAGACCTAGCACCAAATCCAATTTGCCATCTGATCTAACTTCTGGAGGCAGTCAAAATGATCCTTAGAATTCTTCCCTACCTTATTCCTGTGCTGAGATACAGGCTGCTCCAACCTGCTGTAAAATGCTTGATTTCGAGAGTGAGCGAAACTAATGAAAACATTGTTGGGGTAAAACCTAAAGGGAAAGACCTAGCACCAAATCCAATTTGCCATCTGATCTAACTTCTGGAGGCAGTCAAAATGATCCTTAGAATTCTTCCCTACCTTATTCCTGTGCTGAGATACAGGCTGCTCCAACCTGCTGTAAAATGCTTGATTTCGAGAGTGAGCGAAACTAATGAAAACATTGTTGGGGTAAAACCTAAAGGGAAAGACCTAGCACCAAATTCCATTGGCCATCTGATCTAACTTCTGGAGGCAGTCAAAATGATCCTTAGAATTCTTCCCTACCTTATTCCTGTGCTGAGATACAGGCTGCTCCAACCTGCTGTAAAATGCTTGATTTCGAGAGTGAGCGAAACTAATGAAAACATTGTTGGGGTAAAACCTAAAGGGAAAGACCTAGCACCAAATCCAATTTGCCATCTGATCTAACTTCTGGAGGCAGTCAAAATGATCCTTAGAATTCTTCCCTACCTTATTCCTGTGCTGAGATACAGGCTGCTCCAACCTGCTGTAAAATGCTTGATTTCGAGAGTGAGCGAAACTAATGAAAACATTGTTGGGGTAAAACCTAAAGGGAAAGACCTAGCACCAAATCCAATTTGCCATCTGATCTAACTTCTGGAGGCAGTCAAAATGATCCTTAGAATTCTTCCCTACCTTATTCCTGTGCTGAGATACAGGCTGCTCCAACCTGCTGTAAAATGCTTGATTTCGAGAGTGAGCGAAACTAATGAAAACATTGTTGGGGTAAAACCTAAAGGGAAAGGCCTAGCACCAAATTGCATTGGCCATCTGCTCTAACTTCTGGAGGCAGTCAAAATGAGTATTTGAATTCTTCCCTACCTTATTCCTGTGCTGAGATACAGGCTGCTCCAACCTGCTGTAAAATGCTTGATTTCGAGAGTGAGCGAAACTAATGAAAACATTGTTGGGGTAAAACCTAAAGGGAAAGGCCTAGCACCAAATCCAATTTGCCATCTGATCTAACTTCTGGAGGCAGTCAAAATGAGTATTTGAATTCTTCCCTACCTTATTCCTGTGCTGAGATACAGGCTGCTCCAACTTGCTGTAAAATGCTTGATTTCGAGAGTGAGCGAAACTAATGAAAACATTGTTGGGGTAAAACCTAAAGGGAAAGACCTAGCACCAAATCCAATTTGCCATCTGATCTAACTTCTGGAGGCAGTCAAAATGATCCTTAGAATTCTTCCCTACCTTATTCCTGTGCTGAGATACAGGCTGCTCCAACCTGCTGTAAAATGCTTGATTTCGAGAGTGAGCGAAACTAATGAAAACATTGTTGGGGTAAAACCTAAAGGGAAAGACCTAGCACCAAATCCAATTTGCCATCTGATCTAACTTCTGGAGGCAGTCAAAATGATCCTTAGAATTCTTCCCTACCTTATTCCTGTGCTGAGATACAGGCTGCTCCAACCTGCTGTAAAATGCTTGATTTCGAGAGTGAGCGAAACTAATGAAAACATTGTTGGGGTAAAACCTAAAGGGAAAGACCTAGCACCAAATCCAATTGGCCATCTGATCTAACTTCTGGAGGCAGTCAAAATGATCCTTAGAATTCTTCCCTACCTTATTCCTGTGCTGAGATACAGGCTGCTCCAACCTGCTGTAAAATGCTTGATTTCGAGAGTGAGCGAAACTAATGAAAACATTGTTGGGGTAAAACCTAAAGGGAAAGACCTAGCACCAAATCCAATTTGCCATCTGATCTAACTTCTGGAGGCAGTCAAAATGATCCTTAGAATTCTTCCCTACCTTATTCCTGTGCTGAGATACAGGCTGCTCCAACCTGCTGTAAAATGCTTGATTTCGAGAGTGAGCGAAACTAATGAAAACATTGTTGGGGTAAAACCTAAAGGGAAAGACCTAGCACCAAATCCAATTTGCCATCTGATCTAACTTCTGGAGGCAGTCAAAATGATCCTTAGAATTCTTCCCTACCTTATTCCTGTGCTGAGATACAGGCTGCTCCAACCTGCTGTAAAATGCTTGATTTCGAGAGTGAGCGAAACTAATGAAAACATTGTTGGGGTAAAACCTAAAGGGAAAGACCTAGCACCAAATCCAATTTGCCATCTGATCTAACTTCTGGAGGCAGTCAAAATGATCCTTAGAATTCTTCCCTACCTTATTCCTGTGCTGAGATACAGGCTGCTCCAACCTGCTGTAAAATGCTTGATTTCGAGAGTGAGCGAAACTAATGAAAACATTGTTGGGGTAAAACCTAAAGGGAAAGACCTAGCACCAAATTGCATTGGCCATCTGATCTAACTTCTGGAGGCAGTCAAAATGATCCTTAGAATTCTTCCCTACCTTATTCCTGTGCTGAGATACAGGCTGCTCCAACCTGCTGTAAAATGCTTGATTTCGAGAGTGAGCGAAACTAATGAAAACATTGTTGGGGTAAAACCTAAAGGGAAAGACCTAGCACCAAATCCAATTTGCCATCTGATCTAACTTCTGGAGGCAGTCAAAATGATCCTTAGAATTCTTCCCTACCTTATTCCTGTGCTGAGATACAGGCTGCTCCAACCTGCTGTAAAATGCTTGATTTCGAGAGTGAGCGAAACTAATGAAAACATTGTTGGGGTAAAACCTAAAGGGAAAGACCTAGCACCAAATCCAATTTGCCATCTGATCTAACTTCTGGAGGCAGTCAAAATGATCCTTAGAATTCTTCCCTACCTTATTCCTGTGCTGAGATACAGGCTGCTCCAACCTGCTGTAAAATGCTTGATTTCGAGAGTGAGCGAAACTAATGAAAACATTGTTGGGGTAAAACCTAAAGGGAAAGGCCTAGCACCAAATTGCATTGGCCATCTGCTCTAACTTCTGGAGGCAGTCAAAATGAGTATTTGAATTCTTCCCTACCTTATTCCTGTGCTGAGATACAGGCTGCTCCAACTTGCTGTAAAATGCTTGATTTCGAGAGTGAGCGAAACTAATGAAAACATTGTTGGGGTAAAACCTAAAGGGAAAGACCTAGCACCAAATCCAATTGGCCATCTGATCTAACTTCTGGAGGCAGTCAAAATGATCCTTAGAATTCTTCCCTACCTTATTCCTGTGCTGAGATACAGGCTGCTCCAACCTGCTGTAAAATGCTTGATTTCGAGAGTGAGCGAAACTAATGAAAACATTGTTGGGGTAAAACCTAAAGGGAAAGACCTAGCACCAAATTCCATTGGCCATCTGATCTAACTTCTGGAGGCAGTCAAAATGATCCTTAGAATTCTTCCCTACCTTATTCCTGTGCTGAGATACAGGCTGCTCCAACCTGCTGTAAAATGCTTGATTTCGAGAGTGAGCGAAACTAATGAAAACATTGTTGGGGTAAAACCTAAAGGGAAAGACCTAGCACCAAATCCAATTTGCCATCTGATCTAACTTCTGGAGGCAGTCAAAATGATCCTTAGAATTCTTCCCTACCTTATTCCTGTGCTGAGATACAGGCTGCTCCAACCTGCTGTAAAATGCTTGATTTCGAGAGTGAGCGAAACTAATGAAAACATTGTTGGGGTAAAACCTAAAGGGAAAGACCTAGCACCAAATCCAATTTGCCATCTGATCTAACTTCTGGAGGCAGTCAAAATGAGTATTTGAATTCTTCCCTACCTTATTCCTGTGCTGAGATACAGGCTGCTCCAACTTGCTGTAAAATGCTTGATTTCGAGAGTGAGCGAAACTAATGAAAACATTGTTGGGGTAAAACCTAAAGGGAAAGACCTAGCACCAAATCCAATTTGCCATCTGATCTAACTTCTGGAGGCAGTCAAAATGATCCTTAGAATTCTTCCCTACCTTATTCCTGTGCTGAGATACAGGCTGCTCCAACCTGCTGTAAAATGCTTGATTTCGAGAGTGAGCGAAACTAATGAAAACATTGTTGGGGTAAAACCTAAAGGGAAAGACCTAGCACCAAATTCCATTGGCCATCTGATCTAACTTCTGGAGGCAGTCAAAATGATCCTTAGAATTCTTCCCTACCTTATTCCTGTGCTGAGATACAGGCTGCTCCAACCTGCTGTAAAATGCTTGATTTCGAGAGTGAGCAAAACTAATGAAAACATTGTTGGGGTAAAACCTAAAGGGAAAGACCTAGCACCAAATCCAATTTGCCATCTGATCTAACTTCTGGAGGCAGTCAAAATGAGTATTTGAATTCTTCCCTACCTTATTCCTGTGCTGAGATACAGGCTGCTCCAACCTGCTGTAAAATGCTTGATTTCGAGAGTGAGCGAAACTAATGAAAACATTGTTGGGGTAAAACCTAAAGGGAAAGACCTAGCACCAAATCCAATTTGCCATCTGATCTAACTTCTGGAGGCAGTCAAAATGATCCTTAGAATTCTTCCCTACCTTATTCCTGTGCTGAGATACAGGCTGCTCCAACCTGCTGTAAAATGCTTGATTTCGAGAGTGAGCGAAACTAATGAAAACATTGTTGGGGTAAAACCTAAAGGGAAAGACCTAGCACCAAATCCAATTTGCCATCTGATCTAACTTCTGGAGGCAGTCAAAATGATCCTTAGAATTCTTCCCTACCTTATTCCTGTGCTGAGATACAGGCTGCTCCAACCTGCTGTAAAATGCTTGATTTCGAGAGTGAGCGAAACTAATGAAAACATTGTTGGGGTAAAACCTAAAGGGAAAGACCTAGCACCAAATCCAATTTGCCATCTGATCTAACTTCTGGAGGCAGTCAAAATGATCCTTAGAATTCTTCCCTACCTTATTCCTGTGCTGAGATACAGGCTGCTCCAACCTGCTGTAAAATGCTTGATTTCGAGAGTGAGCGAAACTAATGAAAACATTGTTGGGGTAAAACCTAAAGGGAAAGACCTAGCACCAAATCCAATTTGCCATCTGATCTAACTTCTGGAGGCAGTCAAAATGATCCTTAGAATTCTTCCCTACCTTATTCCTGTGCTGAGATACAGGCTGCTCCAACCTGCTGTAAAATGCTTGATTTCGAGAGTGAGCGAAACTAATGAAAACATTGTTGGGGTAAAACCTAAAGGGAAAGACCTAGCACCAAATCCAATTTGCCATCCGATCTAACTTCTGGAGGCAGTCAAAATGATCCTTAGAATTCTTCCCTACCTTATTCCTGTGCTGAGATACAGGCTGCTCCAACCTGCTGTAAAATGCTTGATTTCGAGAGTGAGCGAAACTAATGAAAACATTGTTGGGGTAAAACCTAAAGGGAAAGACCTAGCACCAAATCCAATTTGCCATCTGATCTAACTTCTGGAGGCAGTCAAAATGATCCTTAGAATTCTTCCCTACCTTATTCCTGTGCTGAGATACAGGCTGCTCCAACCTGCTGTAAAATGCTTGATTTCGAGAGTGAGCGAAACTAATGAAAACATTGTTGGGGTAAAACCTAAAGGGAAAGACCTAGCACCAAATCCAATTTGCCATCTGATCTAACTTCTGGAGGCAGTCAAAATGATCCTTAGAATTCTTCCCTACCTTATTCCTGTGCTGAGATACAGGCTGCTCCAACCTGCTGTAAAATGCTTGATTTCGAGAGTGAGCGAAACTAATGAAAACATTGTTGGGGTAAAACCTAAAGGGAAAGACCTAGCACCAAATCCAATTTGCCATCTGATCTAACTTCTGGAGGCAGTCAAAATGAGTATTTGAATTCTTCCCTACCTTATTCCTGTGCTGAGATACAGGCTGCTCCAACCTGCTGTAAAATGCTTGATTTCGAGAGTGAGCGAAACTAATGAAAACATTGTTGGGGTAAAACCTAAAGGGAAAGACCTAGCACCAAATTCCATTGGCCATCTGATCTAACTTCTGGAGGCAGTCAAAATGATCCTTAGAATTCTTCCCTACCTTATTCCTGTGCTGAGATACAGGCTGCTCCAACCTGCTGTAAAATGCTTGATTTCGAGAGTGAGCGAAACTAATGAAAACATTGTTGGGGTAAAACCTAAAGGGAAAGACCTAGCACCAAATCCAATTTGCCATCTGATCTAACTTCTGGAGGCAGTCAAAATGATCCTTAGAATTCTTCCCTACCTTATTCCTGTGCTGAGATACAGGCTGCTCCAACCTGCTGTAAAATGCTTGATTTCGAGAGTGAGCGAAACTAATGAAAACATTGTTGGGGTAAAACCTAAAGGGAAAGACCTAGCACCAAATCCAATTTGCCATCTGATCTAACTTCTGGAGGCAGTCAAAATGATCCTTAGAATTCTTCCCTACCTTATTCCTGTGCTGAGATACAGGCTGCTCCAACCTGCTGTAAAATGCTTGATTTCGAGAGTGAGCGAAACTAATGAAAACATTGTTGGGGTAAAACCTAAAGGGAAAGGCCTAGCACCAAATTGCATTGGCCATCTGCTCTAACTTCTGGAGGCAGTCAAAATGAGTATTTGAATTCTTCCCTACCTTATTCCTGTGCTGAGATACAGGCTGCTCCAACCTGCTGTAAAATGCTTGATTTCGAGAGTGAGCGAAACTAATGAAAACATTGTTGGGGTAAAACCTAAAGGGAAAGGCCTAGCACCAAATCCAATTTGCCATCTGATCTAACTTCTGGAGGCAGTCAAAATGAGTATTTGAATTCTTCCCTACCTTATTCCTGTGCTGAGATACAGGCTGCTCCAACTTGCTGTAAAATGCTTGATTTCGAGAGTGAGCGAAACTAATGAAAACATTGTTGGGGTAAAAACCTAAAGGGAAAGACCTAGCACCAAATCCAATTTGCCATCTGATCTAACTTCTGGAGGCAGTCAAAATGATCCTTAGAATTCTTCCCTACCTTATTCCTGTGCTGAGATACAGGCTGCTCCAACCTGCTGTAAAATGCTTGATTTCGAGAGTGAGCGAAACTAATGAAAACATTGTTGGGGTAAAACCTAAAGGGAAAGACCTAGCACCAAATCCAATTTGCCATCTGATCTAACTTCTGGAGGCAGTCAAAATGATCCTTAGAATTCTTCCCTACCTTATTCCTGTGCTGAGATACAGGCTGCTCCAACCTGCTGTAAAATGCTTGATTTCGAGAGTGAGCGAAACTAATGAAAACATTGTTGGGGTAAAACCTAAAGGGAAAGGCCTAGCACCAAATTGCATTGGCCATCTGCTCTAACTTCTGGAGGCAGTCAAAATGAGTATTTGAATTCTTCCCTACCTTATTCCTGTGCTGAGATACAGGCTGCTCCATCCTGCTGTAAAATGCTTGATTTCGAGAGTGAGCGAAACTAATGAAAACATTGTTGGGGTAAAACCTAAAGGGAAAGGCCTAGCACCAAATCCAATTTGCCATCTGATCTAACTTCTGGAGGCAGTCAAAATGAGTATTTGAATTCTTCCCTACCTTATTCCTGTGCTGAGATACAGGCTGCTCCAACTTGCTGTAAAATGCTTGATTTCGAGAGTGAGCGAAACTATTGAAAACATTGTTGGGGTAAAACCTAAAGGGAAAGACCTAGCACCAAATCCAATTTGCCATCGGATCTAACTTCTGGAGGCAGTCAAAATGATCCTTAGAATTCTTCCCTACCTTATTCCTGTGCTGAGATACAGGCTGCTCCAACCTGCTGTAAAATGCTTGATTTCGAGAGTGAGCGAAACTAATGAAAACATTGTTGGGGTAAAACCTAAAGGGAAAGACCTAGCACCAAATCCAATTTGCCATCTGATCTAACTTCTGGAGGCAGTCAAAATGATCCTTAGAATTCTTCCCTACCTTATTCCTGTGCTGAGATACAGGCTGCTCCAACCTGCTGTAAAATGCTTGATTTCGAGAGTGAGCGAAACTAATGAAAACATTGTTGGGGTAAAACCTAAAGGGAAAGACCTAGCACCAAATTCCATTGGCCATCTGATCTAACTTCTGGAGGCAGTCAAAATGATCCTTAGAATTCTTCCCTACCTTATTCCTGTGCTGAGATACAGGCTGCTCCAACCTGCTGTAAAATGCTTGATTTCGAGAGTGAGCGAAACTAATGAAAACATTGTTGGGGTAAAACCTAAAGGGAAAGACCTAGCACCAAATCCAATTTGCCATCTGATCTAACTTCTGGAGGCAGTCAAAATGATCCTTAGAATTCTTCCCTACCTTATTCCTGTGCTGAGATACAGGCTGCTCCAACCTGCTGTAAAATGCTTGATTTCGAGAGTGAGCGAAACTAATGAAAACATTGTTGGGGTAAAACCTAAAGGGAAAGACCTAGCACCAAATCCAATTTGCCATCTGATCTAACTTCTGGAGGCAGTCAAAATGATCCTTAGAATTCTTCCCTACCTTATTCCTGTGCTGAGATACAGGCTGCTCCAACCTGCTGTAAAATGCTTGATTTCGAGAGTGAGCGAAACTAATGAAAACATTGTTGGGGTAAAACCTAAAGGGAAAGACCTAGCACCAAATCCAATTTGCCATCTGATCTAACTTCTGGAGGCAGTCAAAATGATCCTTAGAATTCTTCCCTACCTTATTCCTGTGCTGAGATACAGGCTGCTCCAACCTGCTGTAAAATGCTTGATTTCGAGAGTGAGCGAAACTAATGAAAACATTGTTGGGGTAAAACCTAAAGGGAAAGACCTAGCACCAAATCCAATTTGCCATCTGATCTAACTTCTGGAGGCAGTCAAAATGATCCTTAGAATTCTTCCCTACCTTATTCCTGTGCTGAGATACAGGCTGCTCCAACCTGCTGTAAAATGCTTGATTTCGAGAGTGAGCGAAACTAATGAAAACATTGTTGGGGTAAAACCTAAAGGGAAAGACCTAGCACCAAATCCAATTTGCCATCTGATCTAACTTCTGGAGGCAGTCAAAATGATCCTTAGAATTCTTCCCTACCTTATTCCTGTGCTGAGATACAGGCTGCTCCAACCTGCTGTAAAATGCTTGATTTCGAGAGTGAGCGAAACTAATGAAAACATTGTTGGGGTAAAACCTAAAGGGAAAGACCTAGCACCAAATCCAATTTGCCATCTGATCTAACTTCTGGAGGCAGTCAAAATGATCCTTAGAATTCTTCCCTACCTTATTCCTGTGCTGAGATACAGGCTGCTCCAACCTGCTGTAAAATGCTTGATTTCGAGAGTGAGCGAAACTAATGAAAACATTGTTGGGGTAAAACCTAAAGGGAAAGGCCTAGCACCAAATTGCATTGGCCATCTGCTCTAACTTCTGGAGGCAGTCAAAATGAGTATTTGAATTCTTCCCTACCTTATTCCTGTGCTGAGATACAGGCTGCTCCAACTTGCTGTAAAATGCTTGATTTCGAGAGTGAGCGAAACTAATGAAAACATTGTTGGGGTAAAACCTAAAGGGAATGACCTAGCACCAAATCCAATTGGCCATCTGATCTAACTTCTGGAGGCAGTCAAAATGATCCTTAGAATTCTTCCCTACCTTATTCCTGTGCTGAGATACAGGCTGCTCCAACCTGCTGTAAAATGCTTGATTTCGAGAGTGAGCGAAACTAATGAAAACATTGTTGGGGTAAAACCTAAAGGGAAAGACCTAGCACCAAATTCCATTGGCCATCTGATCTAACTTCTGGAGGCAGTCAAAATGATCCTTAGAATTCTTCCCTACCTTATTCCTGTGCTGAGATACAGGCTGCTCCAACCTGCTGTAAAATGCTTGATTTCGAGAGTGAGCGAAACTAATGAAAACATTGTTGGGGTAAAACCTAAAGGGAAAGACCTAGCACCAAATCCAATTTGCCATCTGATCTAACTTCTGGAGGCAGTCAAAATGATCCTTAGAATTCTTCCCTACCTTATTCCTGTGCTGAGATACAGGCTGCTCCAACCTGCTGTAAAATGCTTGATTTCGAGAGTGAGCGAAACTAATGAAAACATTGTTGGGGTAAAACCTAAAGGGAAAGGCCTAGCACCAAATTGCATTGGCCATCTGCTCTAACTTCTGGAGGCAGTCAAAATGAGTATTTGAATTCTTCCCTACCTTATTCCTGTGCTGAGATACAGGCTGCTCCAACCTGCTGTAAAATGCTTGATTTCGAGAGTGAGCGAAACTAATGAAAACATTGTTGGGGTAAAACCTAAAGGGAAAGGCCTAGCACCAAATCCAATTTGCCATCTGATCTAACTTCTGGAGGCAGTCAAAATGAGTATTTGAATTCTTCCCTACCTTATTCCTGTGCTGAGATACAGGCTGCTCCAACTTGCTGTAAAATGCTTGATTTCGAGAGTGAGCGAAACTAATGAAAACATTGTTGGGGTAAAACCTAAAGGGAAAGACCTAGCACCAAATCCAATTTGCCATCTGATCTAACTTCTGGAGGCAGTCAAAATGATCCTTAGAATTCTTCCCTACCTTATTCCTGTGCTGAGATACAGGCTGCTCCAACCTGCTGTAAAATGCTTGATTTCGAGAGTGAGCGAAACTAATGAAAACATTGTTGGGGTAAAACCTAAAGGGAAAGACCTAGCACCAAATTCCATTGGCCATCTGATCTAACTTCTGGAGGCAGTCAAAATGATCCTTAGAATTCTTCCCTACCTTATTCCTGTGCTGAGATACAGGCTGCTCCAACCTGCTGTAAAATGCTTGATTTCGAGAGTGAGCGAAACTAATGAAAACATTGTTGGGGTAAAACCTAAAGGGAAAGACCTAGCACCAAATTCCATTGGCCATCTGATCTAACTTCTGGAGGCAGTCAAAATGATCCTTAGAATTCTTCCCTACCTTATTCCTGTGCTGAGATACAGGCTGCTCCAACCTGCTGTAAAATGCTTGATTTCGAGAGTGAGCGAAACTAATGAAAACATTGTTGGGGTAAAACCTAAAGGGAAAGACCTAGCACCAAATCCAATTTGCCATCTGATCTAACTTCTGGAGGCAGTCAAAATGATCCTTAGAATTCTTCCCTACCTTATTCCTGTGCTGAGATACAGGCTGCTCCAACCTGCTGTAAAATGCTTGATTTCGAGAGTGAGCGAAACTAATGAAAACATTGTTGGGGTAAAACCTAAAGGGAAAGACCTAGCACCAAATCCAATTTGCCATCTGATCTAACTTCTGGAGGCAGTCAAAATGATCCTTAGAATTCTTCCCTACCTTATTCCTGTGCTGAGATACAGGCTGCTCCAACCTGCTGTAAAATGCTTGATTTCGAGAGTGAGCGAAACTAATGAAAACATTGTTGGGGTAAAACCTAAAGGGAAAGACCTAGCACCAAATCCAATTTGCCATCTGATCTAACTTCTGGAGGCAGTCAAAATGAGTATTTGAATTCTTCCCTACCTTATTCCTGTGCTGAGATTCAGGCTGCTCCAACCTGCTGTAAAATGCTTGATTTCGAGAGTGAGCGAAACTAATGAAAACATTGTTGGGGTAAAACCTAAAGGGAAAGACCTAGCACCAAATCCAATTTGCCATCTGATCTAACTTCTGGAGGCAGTCAAAATGATCCTTAGAATTCTTCCCTACCTTATTCCTGTGCTGAGATACAGGCTGCTCCAACCTGCTGTAAAATGCTTGATTTCGAGAGTGAGCGAAACTAATGAAAAACATTGTTGGGGTAAAACCTAAAGGGAAAGACCTAGCACCAAATCCAATTTGCCATCTGATCTAACTTCTGGAGGCAGTCAAAATGATCCTTAGAATTCTTCCCTACCTTATTCCTGTGCTGAGATACAGGCTGCTCCAACCTGCTGTAAAATGCTTGATTTCGAGAGTGAGCGAAACTAATGAAAACATTGTTGGGGTAAAACCTAAAGGGAAAGGCCTAGCACCAAATTGCATTGGCCATCTGCTCTAACTTCTGGAGGCAGTCAAAATGAGTATTTGAATTCTTCCCTACCTTATTCCTGTGCTGAGATACAGGCTGCTCCAACCTGCTGTAAAATGCTTGATTTCGAGAGTGAGCGAAACTAATGAAAACATTGTTGGGGTAAAACCTAAAGGGAAAGACCTAGCACCAAATCCAATTTGCCATCTGATCTAACTTCTGGAGGCAGTCAAAATGATCCTTAGAATTCTTCCCTACCTTATTCCTGTGCTGAGATACAGGCTGCTCCAACCTGCTGTAAAATGCTTGATTTCGAGAGTGAGCGAAACTAATGAAAACATTGTTGGGGTAAAACCTAAAGGGAAAGACCTAGCACCAAATCCAATTTGCCATCTGATCTAACTTCTGGAGGCAGTCAAAATGATCCTTAGAATTCTTCCCTACCTTATTCCTGTGCTGAGATACAGGCTGCTCCAACCTGCTGTAAAATGCTTGATTTCGAGAGTGAGCGAAACTAATGAAAACATTGTTGGGGTAAAACCTAAAGGGAAAGACCTAGCACCAAATCCAATTTGCCATCTGATCTAACTTCTGGAGGCAGTCAAAATGATCCTTAGAATTCTTCCCTACCTTATTCCTGTGCTGAGATACAGGCTGCTCCAACCTGCTGTAAAATGCTTGATTTCGAGAGTGAGCGAAACTAATGAAAACATTGTTGGGGTAAAACCTAAAGGGAAAGGCCTAGCACCAAATTGCATTGGCCATCTGCTCTAACTTCTGGAGGCAGTCAAAATGAGTATTTGAATTCTTCCCTACCTTATTCCTGTGCTGAGATACAGGCTGCTCCAACTTGCTGTAAAATGCTTGATTTCGAGAGTGAGCGAAACTAATGAAAACATTGTTGGGGTAAAACCTAAAGGGAATGACCTAGCACCAAATCCAATTGGCCATCTGATCTAACTTCTGGAGGCAGTCAAAATGATCCTTAGAATTCTTCCCTACCTTATTCCTGTGCTGAGATACAGGCTGCTCCAACCTGCTGTAAAATGCTTGATTTCGAGAGTGAGCGAAACTAATGAAAACATTGTTGGGGTAAAACCTAAAGGGAAAGACCTAGCACCAAATTCCATTGGCCATCTGATCTAACTTCTGGAGGCAGTCAAAATGATCCTTAGAATTCTTCCCTACCTTATTCCTGTGCTGAGATACAGGCTGCTCCAACCTGCTGTAAAATGCTTGATTTCGAGAGTGAGCGAAACTAATGAAAACATTGTTGGGGTAAAACCTAAAGGGAAAGACCTAGCACCAAATCCAATTTGCCATCTGATCTAACTTCTGGAGGCAGTCAAAATGATCCTTAGAATTCTTCCCCTACCTTATTCCTGTGCTGAGATACAGGCTGCTCCAACCTGCTGTAAAATGCTTGATTTCGAGAGTGAGCGAAACTAATGAAAACATTGTTGGGGTAAAACCTAAAGGGAAAGGCCTAGCACCAAATTGCATTGGCCATCTGCTCTAACTTCTGGAGGCAGTCAAAATGAGTATTTGAATTCTTCCCTACCTTATTCCTGTGCTGAGATACAGGCTGCTCCAACCTGCTGTAAAATGCTTGATTTCGAGAGTGAGCGAAACTAATGAAAACATTGTTGGGGTAAAACCTAAAGGGAAAGGCCTAGCACCAAATCCAATTTGCCATCTGATCTAACTTCTGGAGGCAGTCAAAATGAGTATTTGAATTCTTCCCTACCTTATTCCTGTGCTGAGATACAGGCTGCTCCAACCTGCTGTAAAATGCTTGATTTCGAGAGTGAGCGAAACTAATGAAAACATTGTTGGGGTAAAACCTAAAGGGAAAGACCTAGCACCAAATTCCATTGGCCATCTGATCTAACTTCTGGAGGCAGTCAAAATGATCCTTAGAATTCTTCCCTACCTTATTCCTGTGCTGAGATACAGGCTGCTCCAACCTGCTGTAAAATGCTTGATTTCGAGAGTGAGCGAAACTAATGAAAACATTGTTGGGGTAAAACCTAAAGGGAAAGACCTAGCACCAAATCCAATTTGCCATCTGATCTAACTTCTGGAGGCAGTCAAAATGATCCTTAGAATTCTTCCCTACCTTATTCCTGTGCTGAGATACAGGCTGCTCCAACCTGCTGTAAAATGCTTGATTTCGAGAGTGAGCGAAACTAATGAAAACATTGTTGGGGTAAAACCTAAAGGGAAAGGCCTAGCACCAAATTGCATTGGCCATCTGCTCTAACTTCTGGAGGCAGTCAAAATGAGTATTTGAATTCTTCCCTACCTTATTCCTGTGCTGAGATACAGGCTGCTCCAACCTGCTGTAAAATGCTTGATTTCGAGAGTGAGCGAAACTAATGAAAACATTGTTGGGGTAAAACCTAAAGGGAAAGGCCTAGCACCAAATCCAATTTGCCATCTGATCTAACTTCTGGAGGCAGTCAAAATGAGTATTTGAATTCTTCCCTACCTTATTCCTGTGCTGAGATACAGGCTGTTCCAACTTGCTGTAAAATGCTTGATTTCGAGAGTGAGCGAAACTAATGAAAACATTGTTGGGGTAAAACCTAAAGGGAAAGACCTAGCACCAAATCCAATTTGCCATCTGATCTAACTTCTGGAGGCAGTCAAAATGATCCTTAGAATTCTTCCCTACCTTATTCCTGTGCTGAGATACAGGCTGCTCCAACCTGCTGTAAAATGCTTGATTTCGAGAGTGAGCGAAACTAATGAAAACATTGTTGGGGTAAAACCTAAAGGGAAAGACCTAGCACCAAATTCCATTGGCCATCTGATCTAACTTCTGGAGGCAGTCAAAATGATCCTTAGAATTCTTCCCTACCTTATTCCTGTGCTGAGATACAGGCTGCTCCAACCTGCTGTAAAATGCTTGATTTCGAGAGTGAGCGAAACTAATGAAAACATTGTTGGGGTAAAACCTAAAGGGAAAGACCTAGCACCAAATTCCATTGGCCATCTGATCTAACTTCTGGAGGCAGTCAAAATGATCCTTAGAATTCTTCCCTACCTTATTCCTGTGCTGAGATACAGGCTGCTCCAACCTGCTGTAAAATGCTTGATTTCGAGAGTGAGCGAAACTAATGAAAACATTGTTGGGGTAAAACCTAAAGGGAAAGACCTAGCACCAAATCCAATTTGCCATCTGATCTAACTTCTGGAGGCAGTCAAAATGATCCTTAGAATTCTTCCCTACCTTATTCCTGTGCTGAGATACAGGCTGCTCCAACCTGCTGTAAAATGCTTGATTTCGAGAGTGAGCGAAACTAATGAAAACATTGTTGGGGTAAAACCTAAAGGGAAAGACCTAGCACCAAATCCAATTTGCCATCTGATCTAACTTCTGGAGGCAGTCAAAATGATCCTTAGAATTCTTCCCTACCTTATTCCTGTGCTGAGATACAGGCTGCTCCAACCTGCTGTAAAATGCTTGATTTCGAGAGTGAGCGAAACTAATGAAAACATTGTTGGGGTAAAACCTAAAGGGAAAGACCTAGCACCAAATCCAATTTGCCATCTGATCTAACTTCTGGAGGCAGTCAAAATGAGTATTTGAATTCTTCCCTACCTTATTCCTGTGCTGAGATTCAGGCTGCTCCAACCTGCTGTAAAATGCTTGATTTCGAGAGTGAGCGAAACTAATGAAAACATTGTTGGGGTAAAACCTAAAGGGAAAGACCTAGCACCAAATCCAATTTGCCATCTGATCTAACTTCTGGAGGCAGTCAAAATGATCCTTAGAATTCTTCCCTACCTTATTCCTGTGCTGAGATACAGGCTGCTCCAACCTGCTGTAAAATGCTTGATTTCGAGAGTGAGCGAAACTAATGAAAACATTGTTGGGGTAAAACCTAAAGGGAAAGACCTAGCACCAAATCCAATTTGCCATCTGATCTAACTTCTGGAGGCAGTCAAAATGATCCTTAGAATTCTTCCCTACCTTATTCCTGTGCTGAGATACAGGCTGCTCCAACCTGCTGTAAAATGCTTGATTTCGAGAGTGAGCGAAACTAATGAAAACATTGTTGGGGTAAAACCTAAAGGGAAAGGCCTAGCACCAAATTGCATTGGCCATCTGCTCTAACTTCTGGAGGCAGTCAAAATGAGTATTTGAATTCTTCCCTACCTTATTCCTGTGCTGAGATACAGGCTGCTCCAACCTGCTGTAAAATGCTTGATTTCGAGAGTGAGCGAAACTAATGAAAACATTGTTGGGGTAAAACCTAAAGGGAAAGGCCTAGCACCAAATCCAATTTGCCATCTGATCTAACTTCTGGAGGCAGTCAAAATGAGTATTTGAATTCTTCCCTACCTTATTCCTGTGCTGAGATACAGGCTGCTCCAACCTGCTGTAAAATGCTTGATTTCGAGAGTGAGCGAAACTAATGAAAACATTGTTGGGGTAAAACCTAAAGGGAAAGACCTAGCACCAAATTCCATTGGCCATCTGATCTAACTTCTGGAGGCAGTCAAAATGATCCTTAGAATTCTTCCCTACCTTATTCCTGTGCTGAGATACAGGCTGCTCCAACCTGCTGTAAAATGCTTGATTTCGAGAGTGAGCGAAACTAATGAAAACATTGTTGGGGTAAAACCTAAAGGGAAAGACCTAGCACCAAATCCAATTTGCCATCTGATCTAACTTCTGGAGGCAGTCAAAATGATCCTTAGAATTCTTCCCTACCTTATTCCTGTGCTGAGATACAGGCTGCTCCAACCTGCTGTAAAATGCTTGATTTCGAGAGTGAGCGAAACTAATGAAAACATTGTTGGGGTAAAACCTAAAGGGAAAGGCCTAGCACCAAATTGCATTGGCCATCTGCTCTAACTTCTGGAGGCAGTCAAAATGAGTATTTGAATTCTTCCCTACCTTATTCCTGTGCTGAGATACAGGCTGCTCCAACCTGCTGTAAAATGCTTGATTTCGAGAGTGAGCGAAACTAATGAAAACATTGTTGGGGTAAAACCTAAAGGGAAAGGCCTAGCACCAAATCCAATTTGCCATCTGATCTAACTTCTGGAGGCAGTCAAAATGAGTATTTGAATTCTTCCCTACCTTATTCCTGTGCTGAGATACAGGCTGTTCCAACTTGCTGTAAAATGCTTGATTTCGAGAGTGAGCGAAACTAATGAAAACATTGTTGGGGTAAAACCTAAAGGGAAAGACCTAGCACCAAATCCAATTTGCCATCTGATCTAACTTCTGGAGGCAGTCAAAATGATCCTTAGAATTCTTCCCTACCTTATTCCTGTGCTGAGATACAGGCTGCTCCAACCTGCTGTAAAATGCTTGATTTCGAGAGTGAGCGAAACTAATGAAAACATTGTTGGGGTAAAACCTAAAGGGAAAGACCTAGCACCAAATTCCATTGGCCATCTGATCTAACTTCTGGAGGCAGTCAAAATGATCCTTAGAATTCTTCCCTACCTTATTCCTGTGCTGAGATACAGGCTGCTCCAACCTGCTGTAAAATGCTTGATTTCGAGAGTGAGCGAAACTAATGAAAACATTGTTGGGGTAAAACCTAAAGGGAAAGACCTAGCACCAAATTCCATTGGCCATCTGATCTAACTTCTGGAGGCAGTCAAAATGATCCTTAGAATTCTTCCCTACCTTATTCCTGTGCTGAGATACAGGCTGCTCCAACCTGCTGTAAAATGCTTGATTTCGAGAGTGAGCGAAACTAATGAAAACATTGTTGGGGTAAAACCTAAAGGGAAAGACCTAGCACCAAATCCAATTTGCCATCTGATCTAACTTCTGGAGGCAGTCAAAATGATCCTTAGAATTCTTCCCTACCTTATTCCTGTGCTGAGATACAGGCTGCTCCAACCTGCTGTAAAATGCTTGATTTCGAGAGTGAGCGAAACTAATGAAAACATTGTTGGGGTAAAACCTAAAGGGAAAGACCTAGCACCAAATCCAATTTGCCATCTGATCTAACTTCTGGAGGCAGTCAAAATGATCCTTAGAATTCTTCCCTACCTTATTCCTGTGCTGAGATACAGGCTGCTCCAACCTGCTGTAAAATGCTTGATTTCGAGAGTGAGCGAAACTAATGAAAACATTGTTGGGGTAAAACCTAAAGGGAAAGACCTAGCACCAAATCCAATTTGCCATCTGATCTAACTTCTGGAGGCAGTCAAAATGAGTATTTGAATTCTTCCCTACCTTATTCCTGTGCTGAGATTCAGGCTGCTCCAACCTGCTGTAAAATGCTTGATTTCGAGAGTGAGCGAAACTAATGAAAACATTGTTGGGGTAAAACCTAAAGGGAAAGACCTAGCACCAAATCCAATTTGCCATCTGATCTAACTTCTGGAGGCAGTCAAAATGATCCTTAGAATTCTTCCCTACCTTATTCCTGTGCTGAGATACAGGCTGCTCCAACCTGCTGTAAAATGCTTGATTTCGAGAGTGAGCGAAACTAATGAAAACATTGTTGGGGTAAAACCTAAAGGGAAAGACCTAGCACCAAATCCAATTTGCCATCTGATCTAACTTCTGGAGGCAGTCAAAATGATCCTTAGAATTCTTCCCTACCTTATTCCTGTGCTGAGATACAGGCTGCTCCAACCTGCTGTAAAATGCTTGATTTCGAGAGTGAGCGAAACTAATGAAAACATTGTTGGGGTAAAACCTAAAGGGAAAGGCCTAGCACCAAATTGCATTGGCCATCTGCTCTAACTTCTGGAGGCAGTCAAAATGAGTATTTGAATTCTTCCCTACCTTATTCCTGTGCTGAGATACAGGCTGCTCCAACCTGCTGTAAAATGCTTGATTTCGAGAGTGAGCGAAACTAATGAAAACATTGTTGGGGTAAAACCTAAAGGGAAAGACCTAGCACCAAATCCAATTTGCCATCTGATCTAACTTCTGGAGGCAGTCAAAATGAGTATTTGAATTCTTCCCTACCTTATTCCTGTGCTGAGATACAGGCTGCTCCAACTTGCTGTAAAATGCTTGATTTCGAGAGTGAGCGAAACTAATGAAAACATTGTTGGGGTAAAACCTAAAGGGAAAGACCTAGCACCAAATCCAATTTGCCATCTGATCTAACTTCTGGAGGCAGTCAAAATGATCCTTAGAATTCTTCCCTACCTTATTCCTGTGCTGAGATACAGGCTGCTCCAACCTGCTGTAAAATGCTTGATTTCGAGAGTGAGCGAAACTAATGAAAACATTGTTGGGGTAAAACCTAAAGGGAAAGACCTAGCACCAAATCCAATTTGCCATCTGATCTAACTTCTGGAGGCAGTCAAAATGATCCTTAGAATTCTTCCCTACCTTATTCCTGTGCTGAGATACAGGCTGCTCCAACCTGCTGTAAAATGCTTGATTTCGAGAGTGAGCGAAACTAATGAAAACATTGTTGGGGTAAAACCTAAAGGGAAAGACCTAGCACCAAATTCCATTGGCCATCTGATCTAACTTCTGGAGGCAGTCAAAATGAGTATTTGAATTCTTCCCTACCTTATTCCTGTGCTGAGATACAGGCTGCTCCAACCTGCTGTAAAATGCTTGATTTCGAGAGTGAGCGAAACTAATGAAAACATTGTTGGGGTAAAACCTAAAGGGAAAGACCTAGCACCAAATTCCATTGGCCATCTGATCTAACTTCTGGAGGCAGTCAAAATGATCCTTAGAATTCTTCCCTACCTTATTCCTGTGCTGAGATACAGGCTGCTCCAACCTGCTGTAAAATGCTTGATTTCGAGAGTGAGTGAAACTAATGAAAACATTGTTGGGGTAAAACCTAAAGGGAAAGACCTAGCACCAAATTGCATTGGCCATCTGATCTAACTTCTGGAGGCAGTCAAAATGATCCTTAGAATTCTTCCCTACCTTATTCCTGTGCTGAGATACAGGCTGCTCCAACCTGCTGTAAAATGCTTGATTTCGAGAGTGAGCGAAACTAATGAAAACATTGTTGGGGTAAAACCTAAAGGGAAAGACCTAGCACCAAATCCAATTTGCCATCTGATCTAACTTCTGGAGGCAGTCAAAATGATCCTTAGAATTCTTCCCTACCTTATTCCTGTGCTGAGATACAGGCTGCTCCAACCTGCTGTAAAATGCTTGATTTCGAGAGTGAGCGAAACTAATGAAAACATTGTTGGGGTAAAACCTAAAGGGAAAGACCTAGCACCAAATCCAATTTGCCATCTGATCTAACTTCTGGAGGCAGTCAAAATGATCCTTAGAATTCTTCCCTACCTTATTCCTGTGCTGAGATACAGGCTGCTCCAACCTGCTGTAAAATGCTTGATTTCGAGAGTGAGCGAAACTAATGAAAACATTGTTGGGGTAAAACCTAAAGGGAAAGACCTAGCACCAAATCCAATTTGCCATCTGATCTAACTTCTGGAGGCAGTCAAAATGAGTATTTGAATTCTTCCCTACCTTATTCCTGTGCTGAGATACAGGCTGCTCCAACCTGCTGTAAAATGCTTGATTTCGAGAGTGAGCGAAACTAATGAAAACATTGTTGGGGTAAAACCTAAAGGGAAAGACCTAGCACCAAATCCAATTTGCCATCTGATCTAACTTCTGGAGGCAGTCAAAATGAGTATTTGAATTCTTCCCTACCTTATTCCTGTGCTGAGATACAGGCTGCTCCAACCTGCTGTAAAATGCTTGATTTCGAGAGTGAGCGAAACTAATGAAAACATTGTTGGGGTAAAACCTAAAGGGAAAGACCTAGCACCAAATCCAATTTGCCATCTGATCTAACTTCTGGAGGCAGTCAAAATGATCCTTAGAATTCTTCCCTACCTTATTCCTGTGCTGAGATACAGGCTGCTCCAACCTGCTGTAAAATGCTTGATTTCGAGAGTGAGCGAAACTAATGAAAACATTGTTGGGGTAAAACCTAAAGGGAAAGACCTAGCACCAAATCCAATTTGCCATCTGATCTAACTTCTGGAGGCAGTCAAAATGATCCTTAGAATTCTTCCCTACCTTATTCCTGTGCTGAGATACAGGCTGCTCCAACCTGCTGTAAAATGCTTGATTTCGAGAGTGAGCGAAACTAATGAAAACATTGTTGGGGTAAAACCTAAAGGGAAAGACCTAGCACCAAATCCAATTTGCCATCTGATCTAACTTCTGGAGGCAGTCAAAATGAGTATTTGAATTCTTCCCTACCTTATTCCTGTGCTGAGATACAGGCTGCTCCAACTTGCTGTAAAATGCTTGATTTCGAGAGTGAGCGAAACTAATGAAAACATTGTTGGGGTAAAACCTAAAGGGAATGACCTAGCACCAAATCCAATTGGCCATCTGATCTAACTTCTGGAGGCAGTCAAAATGATCCTTAGAATTCTTCCCTACCTTATTCCTGTGCTGAGATACAGGCTGCTCCAACCTGCTGTAAAATGCTTGATTTCGAGAGTGAGCGAAACTAATGAAAACATTGTTGGGGTAAAACCTAAAGGGAAAGACCTAGCACCAAATTCCATGGGCCATCTGATCTAACTTCTGGAGGCAGTCAAAATGATCCTTAGAATTCTTCCCTACCTTATTCCTGTGCTGAGATACAGGCTGCTCCAACCTGCTGTAAAATGCTTGATTTCGAGAGTGAGCGAAACTAATGAAAACATTGTTGGGGTAAAACCTAAAGGGAAAGACCTAGCACCAAATCCAATTTGCCATCTGATCTAACTTCTGGAGGCAGTCAAAATGATCCTTAGAATTCTTCCCTACCTTATTCCTGTGCTGAGATACAGGCTGCTCCAACCTGCTGTAAAATGCTTGATTTCGAGAGTGAGCGAAACTAATGAAAACATTGTTGGGGTAAAACCTAAAGGGAAAGACCTAGCACCAAATCCAATTTGCCATCTGATCTAACTTCTGGAGGCAGTCAAAATGATCCTTAGAATTCTTCCCTACCTTATTCCTGTGCTGAGATACAGGCTGCTCCAACCTGCTGTAAAATGCTTGATTTCGAGAGTGAGCGAAACTAATGAAAACATTGTTGGGGTAAAACCTAAAGGGAAAGGCCTAGCACCAAATTGCATTGGCCATCTGCTCTAACTTCTGGAGGCAGTCAAAATGAGTATTTGAATTCTTCCCTACCTTATTCCTGTGCTGAGATACAGGCTGCTCCAACCTGCTGTAAAATGCTTGATTTCGAGAGTGAGCGAAACTAATGAAAACATTGTTGGGGTAAAACCTAAAGGGAAAGGCCTAGCACCAAATCCAATTTGCCATCTGATCTAACTTCTGGAGGCAGTCAAAATGAGTATTTGAATTCTTCCCTACCTTATTCCTGTGCTGAGATACAGGCTGCTCCAACTTGCTGTAAAATGCTTGATTTCGAGAGTGAGCGAAACTAATGAAAACATTGTTGGGGTAAAACCTAAAGGGAAAGACCTAGCACCAAATCCAATTTGCCATCTGATCTAACTTCTGGAGGCAGTCAAAATGATCCTTAGAATTCTTCCCTACCTTATTCCTGTGCTGAGATACAGGCTGCTCCAACCTGCTGTAAAATGCTTGATTTCGAGAGTGAGCGAAACTAATGAAAACATTGTTGGGGTAAAACCTAAAGGGAAAGACCTAGCACCAAATTCCATTGGCCATCTGATCTAACTTCTGGAGGCAGTCAAAATGATCCTTAGAATTCTTCCCTACCTTATTCCTGTGCTGAGATACAGGCTGCTCCAACCTGCTGTAAAATGCTTGATTTTGAGAGTGAGCGAAACTAATGAAAACATTGTTGGGGTAAAACCTAAAGGGAAAGACCTAGCACCAAATCCAATTTGCCATCTGATCTAACTTCTGGAGGCAGTCAAAATGATCCTTAGAATTCTTCCCTACCTTATTCCTGTGCTGAGATACAGGCTGCTCCAACCTGCTGTAAAATGCTTGATTTCGAGAGTGAGCGAAACTAATGAAAACATTGTTGGGGTAAAACCTAAAGGGAAAGACCTAGCACCAAATCCAATTTGCCATCTGATCTAACTTCTGGAGGCAGTCAAAACGATCCTTAGAATTCTTCCCTACCTTATTCCTGTGCTGAGATACAGGCTGCTCCAACCTGCTGTAAAATGCTTGATTTCGAGAGTGAGCGAAACTAATGAAAACATTGTTGGGGTAAAACCTAAAGGGAAAGGCCTAGCACCAAATTGCATTGGCCATCTGCTCTAACTTCTGGAGGCAGTCAAAATGAGTATTTGAATTCTTCCCTACCTTATTCCTGTGCTGAGATACAGGCTGCTCCAACCTGCTGTAAAATGCTTGATTTCGAGAGTGAGCGAAACTAATGAAAACATTGTTGGGGTAAAACCTAAAGGGAAAGGCCTAGCACCAAATCCAATTTGCCATCTGATCTAACTTCTGGAGGCAGTCAAAATGAGTATTTGAATTCTTCCCTACCTTATTCCTGTGCTGAGATACAGGCTGCTCCAACTTGCTGTAAAATGCTTGATTTCGAGAGTGAGCGAAACTAATGAAAACATTGTTGGGGTAAAACCTAAAGGGAAAGACCTAGCACCAAATCCAATTTGCCATCTGATCTAACTTCTGGAGGCAGTCAAAATGATCCTTAGAATTCTTCCCTACCTTATTCCTGTGCTGAGATACAGGCTGCTCCAACCTGCTGTAAAATGCTTGATTTCGAGAGTGAGCGAAACTAATGAAAACATTGTTGGGGTAAAACCTAAAGGGAAAGACCTAGCACCAAATTCCATTGGCCATCTGATCTAACTTCTGGAGGCAGTCAAAATGATCCTTAGAATTCTTCCCTACCTTATTCCTGTGCTGAGATACAGGCTGCTCCAACCTGCTGTAAAATGCTTGATTTCGAGAGTGAGCGAAACTAATGAAAACATTGTTGGGGTAAAACCTAAAGGGAAAGACCTAGCACCAAATCCAATTTGCCATCTGATCTAACTTCTGGAGGCAGTCAAAATGAGTATTTGAATTCTTCCCTACCTTATTCCTGTGCTGAGATACAGGCTGCTCCAACCTGCTGTAAAATGCTTGATTTCGAGAGTGAGCGAAACTAATGAAAACATTGTTGGGGTAAAACCTAAAGGGAAAGACCTAGCACCAAATCCAATTTGCCATCTGATCTAACTTCTGGAGGCAGTCAAAATGATCCTTAGAATTCTTCCCTACCTTATTCCTGTGCTGAGATACAGGCTGCTCCAACCTGCTGTAAAATGCTTGATTTCGAGAGTGAGCGAAACTAATGAAAACATTGTTGGGGTAAAACCTAAAGGGAAAGACCTAGCACCAAATCCAATTTGCCATCTGATCTAACATCTGGAGGCAGTCAAAATGATCCTTAGAATTCTTCCCTACCTTATTCCTGTGCTGAGATACAGGCTGCTCCAACCTGCTGTAAAATGCTTGATTTCGAGAGTGAGCGAAACTAATGAAAACATTGTTGGGGTAAAACCTAAAGGGAAAGACCTAGCACCAAATTCCATTGGCCATCTGATCTAACATCTGGAGGCAGTCAAAATGATCCTTAGAATTCTTCCCTACCTTATTCCTGTGCTGAGATACAGGCTGCTCCAACCTGCTGTAAAATGCTTGATTTCGAGAGTGAGCGAAACTAATGAAAACATTGTTGGGGTAAAACCTAAAGGGAAAGACCTAGCACCAAATCCAATTTGCCATCTGATCTAACTTCTGGAGGCAGTCAAAATGATCCTTAGAATTCTTCCCTACCTTATTCCTGTGCTGAGATACAGGCTGCTCCAACCTGCTGTAAAATGCTTGATTTCGAGAGTGAGCGAAACTAATGAAAACATTGTTGGGGTAAAACCTAAAGGGAAAGACCTAGCACCAAATCCAATTTGCCATCTGATCTAACTTCTGGAGGCAGTCAAAATGATCCTTAGAATTCTTCCCTACCTTATTCCTGTGCTGAGATACAGGCTGCTCCAACCTGCTGTAAAATGCTTGATTTCGAGAGTGAGCGAAACTAATGAAAACATTGTTGGGGTAAAACCTAAAGGGAAAGACCTAGCACCAAATCCAATTTGCCATCTGATCTAACTTCTGGAGGCAGTCAAAATGATCCTTAGAATTCTTCCCTACCTTATTCCTGTGCTGAGATACAGGCTGCTCCAACCTGCTGTAAAATGCTTGATTTCGAGAGTGAGCGAAACTAATGAAAACATTGTTGGGGTAAAACCTAAAGGGAAAGGCCTAGCACCAAATTGCATTGGCCATCTGCTCTAACTTCTGGAGGCAGTCAAAATGAGTATTTGAATTCTTCCCTACCTTATTCCTGTGCTGAGATACAGGCTGCTCCAACCTGCTGTAAAATGCTTGATTTCGAGAGTGAGCGAAACTAATGAAAACATTGTTGGGGTAAAACCTAAAGGGAAAGACCTAGCACCAAATCCAATTTGCCATCTGATCTAACTTCTGGAGGCAGTCAAAATGATCCTTAGAATTCTTCCCTACCTTATTCCTGTGCTGAGATACAGGCTGCTCCAACCTGCTGTAAAATGCTTGATTTCGAGAGTGAGCGAAACTAATGAAAACATTGTTGGGGTAAAACCTAAAGGGAAAGGCCTAGCACCAAATTGCATTGGCCATCTGCTCTAACTTCTGGAGGCAGTCAAAATGAGTATTTGAATTCTTCCCTACCTTATTCCTGTGCTGAGATACAGGCTGCTCCAACCTGCTGTAAAATGCTTGATTTCGAGAGTGAGCGAAACTAATGAAAACATTGTTGGGGTAAAACCTAAAGGGAAAGGCCTAGCACCAAATCCAATTTGCCATCTGATCTAACTTCTGGAGGCAGTCAAAATGAGTATTTGAATTCTTCCCTACCTTATTCCTGTGCTGAGATACAGGCTGCTCCAACTTGCTGTAAAATGCTTGATTTCGAGAGTGAGCGAAACTAATGAAAACATTGTTGGGGTAAAACCTAAAGGGAAAGACCTAGCACCAAATCCAATTTGCCATCTGATCTAACTTCTGGAGGCAGTCAAAATGATCCTTAGAATTCTTCCCTACCTTATTCCTGTGCTGAGATACAGGCTGCTCCAACCTGCTGTAAAATGCTTGATTTCGAGAGTGAGCGAAACTAATGAAAACATTGTTGGGGTAAAACCTAAAGGGAAAGACCTAGCACCAAATCCAATTTGCCATCTGATCTAACTTCTGGAGGCAGTCAAAATGATCCTTAGAATTCTTCCCTACCTTATTCCTGTGCTGAGATACAGGCTGCTCCAACCTGCTGTAAAATGCTTGATTTCGAGAGTGAGCGAAACTAATGAAAACATTGTTGGGGTAAAACCTAAAGGGAAAGACCTAGCACCAAATTCCATTGGCCATCTGATCTAACTTCTGGAGGCAGTCAAAATGATCCTTAGAATTCTTCCCTACCTTATTCCTGTGCTGAGATACAGGCTGCTCCAACCTGCTGTAAAATGCTTGATTTCGAGAGTGAGCGAAACTAATGAAAACATTGTTGGGGTAAAACCTAAAGGGAAAGACCTAGCACCAAATCCAATTTGCCATCTGATCTAACTTCTGGAGGCAGTCAAAATGAGTATTTGAATTCTTCCCTACCTTATTCCTGTGCTGAGATACAGGCTGCTCCAACCTGCTGTAAAATGCTTGATTTCGAGAGTGAGCGAAACTAATGAAAACATTGTTGGGGTAAAACCTAAAGGGAAAGACCTAGCACCAAATCCAATTTGCCATCTGATCTAACTTCTGGAGGCAGTCAAAATGATCCTTAGAATTCTTCCCTACCTTATTCCTGTGCTGAGATACAGGCTGCTCCAACCTGCTGTAAAATGCTTGATTTCGAGAGTGAGCGAAACTAATGAAAACATTGTTGGGGTAAAACCTAAAGGGAAAGACCTAGCACCAAATCCAATTTGCCATCTGATCTAACTTCTGGAGGCAGTCAAAATGATCCTTAGAATTCTTCCCTACCTTATTCCTGTGCTGAGATACAGGCTGCTCCAACCTGCTGTAAAATGCTTGATTTCGAGAGTGAGCGAAACTAATGAAAACATTGTTGGGGTAAAACCTAAAGGGAAAGACCTAGCACCAAATTCCATTGGCCATCTGATCTAACTTCTGGAGGCAGTCAAAATGATCCTTAGAATTCTTCCCTACCTTATTCCTGTGCTGAGATACAGGCTGCTCCAACCTGCTGTAAAATGCTTGATTTCGAGAGTGAGCGAAACTAATGAAAACATTGTTGGGGTAAAACCTAAAGGGAAAGACCTAGCACCAAATCCAATTTGCCATCTGATCTAACTTCTGGAGGCAGTCAAAATGATCCTTAGAATTCTTCCCTACCTTATTCCTGTGCTGAGATACAGGCTGCTCCAACCTGCTGTAAAATGCTTGATTTCGAGAGTGAGCGAAACTAATGAAAACATTGTTGGGGTAAAACCTAAAGGGAAAGACCTAGCACCAAATCCAATTTGCCATCTGATCTAACTTCTGGAGGCAGTCAAAATGATCCTTAGAATTCTTCCCTACCTTATTCCTGTGCTGAGATACAGGCTGCTCCAACCTGCTGTAAAATGCTTGATTTCGAGAGTGAGCGAAACTAATGAAAACATTGTTGGGGTAAAACCTAAAGGGAAAGACCTAGCACCAAATCCAATTGGCCATCTGATCTAACTTCTGGAGGCAGTCAAAATGATCCTTAGAATTCTTCCCTACCTTATTCCTGTGCTGAGATACAGGCTGCTCCAACCTGCTGTAAAATGCTTGATTTCGAGAGTGAGCGAAACTAATGAAAACATTGTTGGGGTAAAACCTAAAGGGAAAGACCTAGCACCAAATCCAATTTGCCATCTGATCTAACTTCTGGAGGCAGTCAAAATGAGTATTTGAATTCTTCCCTACCTTATTCCTGTGCTGAGATACAGGCTGCTCCAACCTGCTGTAAAATGCTTGATTTCGAGAGTGAGCGAAACTAATGAAAACATTGTTGGGGTAAAACCTAAAGGGAAAGACCTAGCACCAAATTCCATAGGCCATCTGATCTAACTTCTGGAGGCAGTCAAAATGATCCTTAGAATTCTTCCCTACCTTATTCCTGTGCTGAGATACAGGCTGCTCCAACCTGCTGTAAAATGCTTGATTTCGAGAGTGAGCGAAACTAATGAAAACATTGTTGGGGTAAAACCTAAAGGGAAAGACCTAGCACCAAATCCAATTTGCCATCTGATCTAACTTCTGGAGGCAGTCAAAATGAGTATTTGAATTCTTCCCTACCTTATTCCTGTGCTGAGATACAGGCTGCTCCAACCTGCTGTAAAATGCTTGATTTCGAGAGTGAGCGAAACTAATGAAAACATTGTTGGGGTAAAACCTAAAGGGAAAGACCTAGCACCAAATCCAATTTGCCATCTGATCTAACTTCTGGAGGCAGTCAAAATGATCCTTAGAATTCTTCCCTACCTTATTCCTGTGCTGAGATACAGGCTGCTCCAACCTGCTGTAAAATGCTTGATTTCGAGAGTGAGCGAAACTAATGAAAACATTGTTGGGGTAAAACCTAAAGGGAAAGACCTAGCACCAAATTCCATTGGCCATCTGATCTAACTTCTGGAGGCAGTCAAAATGATCCTTAGAATTCTTCCCTACCTTATTCCTGTGCTGAGATACAGGCTGCTCCAACCTGCTGTAAAATGCTTGATTTCGAGAGTGAGCGAAACTAATGAAAACATTGTTGGGGTAAAACCTAAAGGGAAAGACCTAGCACCAAATTCCATTGGCCATCTGATCTAACTTCTGGAGGCAGTCAAAATGAGTATTTGAATTCTTCCCTACCTTATTCCTGTGCTGAGATACAGGCTGCTCCAACCTGCTGTAAAATGCTTGATTTCGAGAGTGAGCGAAACTAATGAAAACATTGTTGGGGTAAAACCTAAAGGGAAAGACCTAGCACCAAATCCAATTTGCCATCTGATCTAACTTCTGGAGGCAGTCAAAATGATCCTTAGAATTCTTCCCTACCTTATTCCTGTGCTGAGATACAGGCTGCTCCAACCTGCTGTAAAATGCTTGATTTCGAGAGTGAGCGAAACTAATGAAAACATTGTTGGGGTAAAACCTAAAGGGAAAGACCTAGCACCAAATCCAATTTGCCATCTGATCTAACTTCTGGAGGCAGTCAAAATGATCCTTAGAATTCTTCCCTACCTTATTCCTGTGCTGAGATACAGGCTGCTCCAACCTGCTGTAAAATGCTTGATTTCGAGAGTGAGCGAAACTAATGAAAACATTGTTGGGGTAAAACCTAAAGGGAAAGACCTAGCACCAAATCCAATTTGCCATCTGATCTAACTTCTGGAGGCAGTCAAAATGATCCTTAGAATTCTTCCCTACCTTATTCCTGTGCTGAGATACAGGCTGCTCCAACCTGCTGTAAAATGCTTGATTTCGAGAGTGAGCGAAACTAATGAAAACATTGTTGGGGTAAAACCTAAAGGGAAAGACCTAGCACCAAATTCCATTGGCCATCTGATCTAACTTCTGGAGGCAGTCAAAATGATCCTTAGAATTCTTCCCTACCTTATTCCTGTGCTGAGATACAGGCTGCTCCAACCTGCTGTAAAATGCTTGATTTCGAGAGTGAGCGAAACTAATGAAAACATTGTTGGGGTAAAACCTAAAGGGAAAGACCTAGCACCAAATTGCATTGGCCATCTGCTCTAACTTCTGGAGGCAGTCAAAATGAGTATTTGAATTCTTCCCTACCTTATTCCTGTGCTGAGATACAGGCTGCTCCAACCTGCTGTAAAATGCTTGATTTCGAGAGTGAGCGAAACTAATGAAAACATTGTTGGGGTAAAACCTAAAGGGAAAGACCTAGCACCAAATTCCATTGGCCATCTGATCTAACATCTGGAGGCAGTCAAAATGATCCTTAGAATTCTTCCCTACCTTATTCCTGTGCTGAGATACAGGCTGCTCCAACCTGCTGTAAAATGCTTGATTTCGAGAGTGAGCGAAACTAATGAAAACATTGTTGGGGTAAAACCTAAAGGGAAAGACCTAGCACCAAATTCCATTGGCCATCTGATCTAACTTCTGGAGGCAGTCAAAATGAGTATTTGAATTCTTCCCTACCTTATTCCTGTGCTGAGATACAGGCTGCTCCAACCTGCTGTAAAATGCTTGATTTCGAGAGTGAGCGAAACTAATGAAAACATTGTTGGGGTAAAACCTAAAGGGAAAGACCTAGCACCAAATCCAATTTGCCATCTGATCTAACTTCTGGAGGCAGTCAAAATGATCCTTAGAATTCTTCCCTACCTTATTCCTGTGCTGAGATACAGGCTGCTCCAACCTGCTGTAAAATGCTTGATTTCAAGAGTGAGCGAAACTAATGAAAACATTGTTGGGGTAAAACCTAAAGGGAAAGACCTAGCACCAAATCCAATTTGCCATCTGATCTAACTTCTGGAGGCAGTCAAAATGATCCTTAGAATTCTTCCCTACCTTATTCCTGTGCTGAGATACAGGCTGCTCCAACCTGCTGTAAAATGCTTGATTTCGAGAGTGAGCGAAACTAATGAAAACATTGTTGGGGTAAAACCTAAAGGGAAAGACCTAGCACCAAATCCAATTTGCCATCTGATCTAACTTCTGGAGGCAGTCAAAATGATCCTTAGAATTCTTCCCTACCTTATTCCTGTGCTGAGATACAGGCTGCTCCAACCTGCTGTAAAATGCTTGATTTCGAGAGTGAGCGAAACTAATGAAAACATTGTTGGGGTAAAACCTAAAGGGAAAGACCTAGCACCAAATTCCATTGGCCATCTGATCTAACTTCTGGAGGCAGTCAAAATGATCCTTAGAATTCTTCCCTACCTTATTCCTGTGCTGAGATACAGGCTGCTCCAACCTGCTGTAAAATGCTTGATTTCGAGAGTGAGCGAAACTAATGAAAACATTGTTGGGGTAAAACCTAAAGGGAAAGACCTAGCACCAAATCCAATTTGCCATCTGATCTAACTTCTGGAGGCAGTCAAAATGAGTATTTGAATTCTTCCCTACCTTATTCCTGTGCTGAGATACAGGCTGCTCCAACCTGCTGTAAAATGCTTGATTTCGAGAGTGAGCGAAACTAATGAAAACATTGTTGGGGTAAAACCTAAAGGGAAAGACCTAGCACCAAATCCAATTTGCCATCTGATCTAACTTCTGGAGGCAGTCAAAATGATCCTTAGAATTCTTCCCTACCTTATTCCTGTGCTGAGATACAGGCTGCTCCAACCTGCTGTAAAATGCTTGATTTCGAGAGTGAGCGAAACTAATGAAAACATTGTTGGGGTAAAACCTAAAGGGAAAGACCTAGCACCAAATCCAATTTGCCATCTGATCTAACTTCTGGAGGCAGTCAAAATGATCCTTAGAATTCTTCCCTACCTTATTCCTGTGCTGAGATACAGGCTGCTCCAACCTGCTGTAAAATGCTTGATTTCGAGAGTGAGCGAAACTAATGAAAACATTGTTGGGGTAAAACCTAAAGGGAAAGACCTAGCACCAAATTCCATTGGCCATCTGATCTAACTTCTGGAGGCAGTCAAAATGATCCTTAGAATTCTTCCCTACCTTATTCCTGTGCTGAGATACAGGCTGCTCCAACCTGCTGTAAAATGCTTGATTTCGAGAGTGAGCGAAACTAATGAAAACATTGTTGGGGTAAAACCTAAAGGGAAAGACCTAGCACCAAATCCAATTTGCCATCTGATCTAACTTCTGGAGGCAGTCAAAATGATCCTTAGAATTCTTCCCTACCTTATTCCTGTGCTGAGATACAGGCTGCTCCAACCTGCTGTAAAATGCTTGATTTCGAGAGTGAGCGAAACTAATGAAAACATTGTTGGGGTAAAACCTAAAGGGAAAGACCTAGCACCAAATCCAATTTGCCATCTGATCTAACTTCTGGAGGCAGTCAAAATGATCCTTAGAATTCTTCCCTACCTTATTCCTGTGCTGAGATACAGGCTGCTCCAACCTGCTGTAAAATGCTTGATTTCGAGAGTGAGCGAAACTAATGAAAACATTGTTGGGGTAAAACCTAAAGGGAAAGACCTAGCACCAAATCCAATTTGCCATCTGATCTAACTTCTGGAGGCAGTCAAAATGATCCTTAGAATTCTTCCCTACCTTATTCCTGTGCTGAGATACAGGCTGCTCCAACCTGCTGTAAAATGCTTGATTTCGAGAGTGAGCGAAACTAATGAAAACATTGTTGGGGTAAAACCTAAAGGGAAAGGCCTAGCACCAAATTGCATTGGCCATCTGCTCTAACTTCTGGAGGCAGTCAAAATGAGTATTTGAATTCTTCCCTACCTTATTCCTGTGCTGAGATACAGGCTGCTCCAACCTGCTGTAAAATGCTTGATTTCGAGAGTGAGCGAAACTAATGAAAACATTGTTGGGGTAAAACCTAAAGGGAAAGACCTAGCACCAAATCCAATTTGCCATCTGATCTAACTTCTGGAGGCAGTCAAAATGATCCTTAGAATTCTTCCCTACCTTATTCCTGTGCTGAGATACAGGCTGCTCCAACCTGCTGTAAAATGCTTGATTTCGAGAGTGAGCGAAACTAATGAAAACATTGTTGGGGTAAAACCTAAAGGGAAAGGCCTAGCACCAAATTGCATTGGCCATCTGCTCTAACTTCTGGAGGCAGTCAAAATGAGTATTTGAATTCTTCCCTACCTTATTCCTGTGCTGAGATACAGGCTGCTCCAACCTGCTGTAAAATGCTTGATTTCGAGAGTGAGCGAAACTAATGAAAACATTGTTGGGGTAAAACCTAAAGGGAAAGGCCTAGCACCAAATCCAATTTGCCATCTGATCTAACTTCTGGAGGCAGTCAAAATGAGTATTTGAATTCTTCCCTACCTTATTCCTGTGCTGAGATACAGGCTGCTCCAACTTGCTGTAAAATGCTTGATTTCGAGAGTGAGCGAAACTAATGAAAACATTGTTGGGGTAAAACCTAAAGGGAAAGACCTAGCACCAAATCCAATTTGCCATCTGATCTAACTTCTGGAGGCAGTCAAAATGATCCTTAGAATTCTTCCCTACCTTATTCCTGTGCTGAGATACAGGCTGCTCCAACCTGCTGTAAAATGCTTGATTTCGAGAGTGAGCGAAACTAATGAAAACATTGTTGGGGTAAAACCTAAAGGGAAAGACCTAGCACCAAATCCAATTTGCCATCTGATCTAACTTCTGGAGGCAGTCAAAATGATCCTTAGAATTCTTCCCTACCTTATTCCTGTGCTGAGATACAGGCTGCTCCAACCTGCTGTAAAATGCTTGATTTCGAGAGTGAGCGAAACTAATGAAAACATTGTTGGGGTAAAACCTAAAGGGAAAGACCTAGCACCAAATTCCATTGGCCATCTGATCTAACTTCTGGAGGCAGTCAAAATGATCCTTAGAATTCTTCCCTACCTTATTCCTGTGCTGAGATACAGGCTGCTCCAACCTGCTGTAAAATGCTTGATTTCGAGAGTGAGCGAAACTAATGAAAACATTGTTGGGGTAAAACCTAAAGGGAAAGACCTAGCACCAAATCCAATTTGCCATCTGATCTAACTTCTGGAGGCAGTCAAAATGAGTATTTGAATTCTTCCCTACCTTATTCCTGTGCTGAGATACAGGCTGCTCCAACCTGCTGTAAAATGCTTGATTTCGAGAGTGAGCGAAACTAATGAAAACATTGTTGGGGTAAAACCTAAAGGGAAAGACCTAGCACCAAATCCAATTTGCCATCTGATCTAACTTCTGGAGGCAGTCAAAATGATCCTTAGAATTCTTCCCTACCTTATTCCTGTGCTGAGATACAGGCTGCTCCAACCTGCTGTAAAATGCTTGATTTCGAGAGTGAGCGAAACTAATGAAAACATTGTTGGGGTAAAACCTAAAGGGAAAGACCTAGCACCAAATCCAATTTGCCATCTGATCTAACTTCTGGAGGCAGTCAAAATGATCCTTAGAATTCTTCCCTACCTTATTCCTGTGCTGAGATACAGGCTGCTCCAACCTGCTGTAAAATGCTTGATTTCGAGAGTGAGCGAAACTAATGAAAACATTGTTGGGGTAAAACCTAAAGGGAAAGACCTAGCACCAAATTCCATTGGCCATCTGATCTAACTTCTGGAGGCAGTCAAAATGATCCTTAGAATTCTTCCCTACCTTATTCCTGTGCTGAGATACAGGCTGCTCCAACCTGCTGTAAAATGCTTGATTTCGAGAGTGAGCGAAACTAATGAAAACATTGTTGGGGTAAAACCTAAAGGGAAAGACCTAGCACCAAATCCAATTTGCCATCTGATCTAACTTCTGGAGGCAGTCAAAATGATCCTTAGAATTCTTCCCTACCTTATTCCTGTGCTGAGATACAGGCTGCTCCAACCTGCTGTAAAATGCTTGATTTCGAGAGTGAGCGAAACTAATGAAAACATTGTTGGGGTAAAACCTAAAGGGAAAGACCTAGCACCAAATCCAATTTGCCATCTGATCTAACTTCTGGAGGCAGTCAAAATGATCCTTAGAATTCTTCCCTACCTTATTCCTGTGCTGAGATACAGGCTGCTCCAACCTGCTGTAAAATGCTTGATTTCGAGAGTGAGCGAAACTAATGAAAACATTGTTGGGGGTAAAACCTAAAGGGAAAGACCTAGCACCAAATCCAATTTGCCATCTGATCTAACTTCTGGAGGCAGTCAAAATGATCCTTAGAATTCTTCCCTACCTTATTCCTGTGCTGAGATACAGGCTGCTCCAACCTGCTGTAAAATGCTTGATTTCGAGAGTGAGCGAAACTAATGAAAACATTGTTGGGGTAAAACCTAAAGGGAAAGACCTAGCACCAAATCCAATTTGCCATCTGATCTAACTTCTGGAGGCAGTCAAAATGAGTATTTGAATTCTTCCCTACCTTATTCCTGTGCTGAGATACAGGCTGCTCCAACCTGCTGTAAAATGCTTGATTTCGAGAGTGAGCGAAACTAATGAAAACATTGTTGGGGTAAAACCTAAAGGGAAAGACCTAGCACCAAATTCCATAGGCCATCTGATCTAACTTCTGGAGGCAGTCAAAATGATCCTTAGAATTCTTCCCTACCTTATTCCTGTGCTGAGATACAGGCTGCTCCAACCTGCTGTAAAATGCTTGATTTCGAGAGTGAGCGAAACTAATGAAAACATTGTTGGGGTAAAACCTAAAGGGAAAGACCTAGCACCAAATCCAATTTGCCATCTGATCTAACTTCTGGAGGCAGTCAAAATGAGTATTTGAATTCTTCCCTACCTTATTCCTGTGCTGAGATACAGGCTGCTCCAACCTGCTGTAAAATGCTTGATTTCGAGAGTGAGCGAAACTAATGAAAACATTGTTGGGGTAAAACCTAAAGGGAAAGACCTAGCACCAAATCCAATTTGCCATCTGATCTAACTTCTGGAGGCAGTCAAAATGATCCTTAGAATTCTTCCCTACCTTATTCCTGTGCTGAGATACAGGCTGCTCCAACCTGCTGTAAAATGCTTGATTTCGAGAGTGAGCGAAACTAATGAAAACATTGTTGGGGTAAAACCTAAAGGGAAAGACCTAGCACCAAATTCCATTGGCCATCTGATCTAACTTCTGGAGGCAGTCAAAATGATCCTTAGAATTCTTCCCTACCTTATTCCTGTGCTGAGATACAGGCTGCTCCAACCTGCTGTAAAATGCTTGATTTCGAGAGTGAGCGAAACTAATGAAAACATTGTTGGGGTAAAACCTAAAGGGAAAGACCTAGCACCAAATTCCATTGGCCATCTGATCTAACTTCTGGAGGCAGTCAAAATGAGTATTTGAATTCTTCCCTACCTTATTCCTGTGCTGAGATACAGGCTGCTCCAACCTGCTGTAAAATGCTTGATTTCGAGAGTGAGCGAAACTAATGAAAACATTGTTGGGGTAAAACCTAAAGGGAAAGACCTAGCACCAAATCCAATTTGCCATCTGATCTAACTTCTGGAGGCAGTCAAAATGATCCTTAGAATTCTTCCCTACCTTATTCCTGTGCTGAGATACAGGCTGCTCCAACCTGCTGTAAAATGCTTGATTTCGAGAGTGAGCGAAACTAATGAAAACATTGTTGGGGTAAAACCTAAAGGGAAAGACCTAGCACCAAATCCAATTTGCCATCTGATCTAACTTCTGGAGGCAGTCAAAATGATCCTTAGAATTCTTCCCTACCTTATTCCTGTGCTGAGATACAGGCTGCTCCAACCTGCTGTAAAATGCTTGATTTCGAGAGTGAGCGAAACTAATGAAAACATTGTTGGGGTAAAACCTAAAGGGAAAGACCTAGCACCAAATCCAATTTGCCATCTGATCTAACTTCTGGAGGCAGTCAAAATGATCCTTAGAATTCTTCCCTACCTTATTCCTGTGCTGAGATACAGGCTGCTCCAACCTGCTGTAAAATGCTTGATTTCGAGAGTGAGCGAAACTAATGAAAACATTGTTGGGGTAAAACCTAAAGGGAAAGACCTAGCACCAAATTCCATTGGCCATCTGATCTAACTTCTGGAGGCAGTCAAAATGATCCTTAGAATTCTTCCCTACCTTATTCCTGTGCTGAGATACAGGCTGCTCCAACCTGCTGTAAAATGCTTGATTTCGAGAGTGAGCGAAACTAATGAAAACATTGTTGGGGTAAAACCTAAAGGGAAAGACCTAGCACCAAATCCAATTTGCCATCTGATCTAACTTCTGGAGGCAGTCAAAATGATCCTTAGAATTCTTCCCTACCTTATTCCTGTGCTGAGATACAGGCTGCTCCAACCTGCTGTAAAATGCTTGATTTCGAGAGTGAGCGAAACTAATGAAAACATTGTTGGGGTAAAACCTAAAGGGAAAGACCTAGCACCAAATTCCATTGGCCATCTGATCTAACTTCTGGAGGCAGTCAAAATGAGTATTTGAATTCTTCCCTACCTTATTCCTGTGCTGAGATACAGGCTGCTCCAACCTGCTGTAAAATGCTTGATTTCGAGAGTGAGCGAAACTAATGAAAACATTGTTGGGGTAAAACCTAAAGGGAAAGACCTAGCACCAAATTGCATTGGCCATCTGCTCTAACTTCTGGAGGCAGTCAAAATGAGTATTTGAATTCTTCCCTACCTTATTCCTGTGCTGAGATACAGGCTGCTCCAACCTGCTGTAAAATGCTTGATTTCGAGAGTGAGCGAAACTAATGAAAACATTGTTGGGGTAAAACCTAAAGGGAAAGACCTAGCACCAAATTCCATTGGCCATCTGATCTAACATCTGGAGGCAGTCAAAATGATCCTTAGAATTCTTCCCTACCTTATTCCTGTGCTGAGATACAGGCTGCTCCAACCTGCTGTAAAATGCTTGATTTCGAGAGTGAGCGAAACTAATGAAAACATTGTTGGGGTAAAACCTAAAGGGAAAGACCTAGCACCAAATTCCATTGGCCATCTGATCTAACTTCTGGAGGCAGTCAAAATGAGTATTTGAATTCTTCCCTACCTTATTCCTGTGCTGAGATACAGGCTGCTCCAACCTGCTGTAAAATGCTTGATTTCGAGAGTGAGCGAAACTAATGAAAACATTGTTGGGGTAAAACCTAAAGGGAAAGACCTAGCACCAAATTCCATTGGCCATCTGATCTAACTTCTGGAGGCAGTCAAAATGAGTATTTGAATTCTTCCCTACCTTATTCCTGTGCTGAGATACAGGCTGCTCCAACCTGCTGTAAAATGCTTGATTTCGAGAGTGAGCGAAACTAATGAAAACATTGTTGGGGTAAAACCTAAAGGGAAAGACCTAGCACCAAATCCAATTTGCCATCTGATCTAACTTCTGGAGGCAGTCAAAATGATCCTTAGAATTCTTCCCTACCTTATTCCTGTGCTGAGATACAGGCTGCTCCAACCTGCTGTAAAATGCTTGATTTCAAGAGTGAGCGAAACTAATGAAAACATTGTTGGGGTAAAACCTAAAGGGAAAGACCTAGCACCAAATCCAATTTGCCATCTGATCTAACTTCTGGAGGCAGTCAAAATGATCCTTAGAATTCTTCCCTACCTTATTCCTGTGCTGAGATACAGGCTGCTCCAACCTGCTGTAAAATGCTTGATTTCGAGAGTGAGCGAAACTAATGAAAACATTGTTGGGGTAAAACCTAAAGGGAAAGACCTAGCACCCCATTTGCCATCTGATCTAACTTCTGGAGGCAGTCAAAATGATCCTTAGAATTCTTCCCTACCTTATTCCTGTGCTGAGATACAGGCTGTCTCCAACCTGCTGTAAAATGCTTGATTTCGAGAGTGAGCGATAACTAATGAAAACATTGTTGGGGTAAAACCCTAAAGGGAAAGACCTAGCACCAAATTCCATTGGCCATCTGATCTAACTTCTGGAGGCAGTCAAAATGATCCTTAGAATTCTTCCCTACCTTATTCCTGTGCTGAGATACAGGCTGCTCCAACCTGCTGTAAAATGCTTGATTTCGAGAGGTGAGCGAAACTAATGAAAACATTGTTGGGTAAAACCTAAAGGGAAAGACCTAGCACCAAATTCCATTGGCCATCTGATCTAACTTCTGGAGGCAGTCAAAATGAGTATTTGAATTCTTCCCTACCTTATTCCTGTGCTGAGATACAGGCTGCTCCAACCTGCTGTAAAATGCTTGATTTCGAGAGTGAGCGAAACTAATGAAAACATTGTTGGGGTAAAACCTAAAGGGAAAGACCTAGCACCAAATCCAATTTGCCATCTGATCTAACTTCTGGAGGCAGTCAAAATGATCCTTAGAATTCTTCCCTACCTTATTCCTGTGCTGAGATACAGGCTGCTCCAACCTGCTGTAAAATGCTTGATTTCGAGAGTGAGCGAAACTAATGAAAACATTGTTGGGGGTAAAACCTAAAGGGGAAAGACCTAGCACCAAATCCAATTTGCCATCTGATCTAACTTCTGGAGGCAGTCAAAATGATCCTTAGAATTCTTCCCTACCTTATTCCTGTGCTGAGATACAGGCTGCTCCAACCTGCTGTAAAATGCTTGATTTCGAGAGTGAGCGAAACTAATGAAAACATTGTTGGGGTAAAACCTAAAGGGAAAGACCTAGCACCAAATTCCATTGGCCATCTGATCTAACTTCTGGAGGCAGTCAAAATGATCCTTAGAATTCTTCCCTACCTTATTCCTGTGCTGAGATACAGGCTGCTCCAACCTGCTGTAAAATGCTTGATTTCGAGAGTGAGCGAAACTAATGAAAACATTGTTGGGGTAAAACCTAAAGGGAAAGACCTAGCACCAAATTGCATTGGCCATCTGCTCTAACTTCTGGAGGCAGTCAAAATGAGTATTTGAATTCTTCCCTACCTTATTCCTGTGCTGAGATACAGGCTGCTCCAACCTGCTGTAAAATGCTTGATTTCGAGAGTGAGCGAAACTAATGAAAACATTGTTGGGGTAAAAACCTAAAGGGAAAGACCTAGCACCAAATTCCATTGGCCATCTGATCTAACATCTGGAGGCAGTCAAAATGATCCTTAGAATTCTTCCCTACCTTATTCCTGTGCTGAGATACAGGCTGCTCCAACCTGCTGTAAAATGCTTGATTTCGAGAGTGAGCGAAACTAATGAAAACATTGTTGGGGTAAAACCTAAAGGGAAAGACCTAGCACCAAATTCCATTGGCCATCTGATCTAACTTCTGGAGGCAGTCAAAATGAGTATTTGAATTCTTCCCTACCTTATTCCTGTGCTGAGATACAGGCTGCTCCAACCTGCTGTAAAATGCTTGATTTCGAGAGTGAGCGAAACTAATGAAAACATTGTTGTGGGTAAAACCTAAAGGGAAAGACCTAGCACCAAATTCCCATTGGCCATCTGATCTAACTTCTGGAGGCAGTCAAAATGAGTATTTGAATTCTTCCCTACCTTATTCCTGTGCTGAGATACAGGCTGCTCCAACCTGCTGTAAAAATGCTTGATTTCGAGAGTGAGCGAAACTAATGAAAACATTGTTGGGGTAAAACCTAAAGGGAAAGACCCTAGCACCAAATCCAATTTGCCATCTGATCTAACTTCTGGAGGCAGTCAAAATGATCCTTAGAATTCTTCCCTACCTTATTCCTGTGCTGAGATACAGGCTGCTCCAACCTGCTGTAAAATGCTTGATTTTCAAGAGTGAGCGAAACTAATGAAAACATTGTTGGGGGTAAAACCTAAAGGGAAAGACCTAGCACCAAATCCAATTTGCCATCTGATCTAACTTCTGGAGGCAGTCAAAATGATCCTTAGAATTCTTCCCTACCTTATTCCTGTGCTGAGATACAGGCTGCTCCAACCTGCTGTAAAATGCTTGATTTCGAGAGTGAGCGAAACTAATGAAAACATTGTTGGGGTAAAACCTAAAGGGAAAGACCTAGCACCAAATCCAATTTGCCATCTGATCTAACTTCTGGAGGCAGTCAAAATGATCCTTAGAATTCTTCCCTACCTTATTCCTGTGCTGAGATACAGGCTGCTCCAACCTGCTGTAAAATGCTTGATTTCGAGAGTGAGCGAAACTAATGAAAACATTGTTGGGGTAAAACCTAAAGGGAAAGACCTAGCACCAAATCCAATTTGCCATCTGATCTAACTTCTGGAGGCAGTCAAAATGATCCTTAGGAATTCTTCCCTACCTTATTCCTGTGCTGAGATACAGGCTGCTCTAACCTGCTGTAAAATGCTTGATTTCGAGAGTGAGCGAAACTAATGAAAACATTGTTGGGGTAAAACCTAAAGGGAAAGACCTAGCACCAAATTCCATTGGCCATCTGATCTAACTTCTGGAGGCAGTCAAAATGATCCTTAGAATTCTTCCCTACCTTATTCCTGTGCTGAGATACAGGCTGCTCCAACCTGCTGTAAAATGCTTGATTTCGAGAGTGAGCGAAACTAATGAAAACATTGTTGGGGTAAAACCTAAAGGGAAAGACCTAGCACCAAATTCCATTGGCCATCTGATCTAACTTCTGGAGGCAGTCAAAATGAGTATTTGAATTCTTCCCTACCTTATTCCTGTGCTGAGATACAGGCTGCTCCAACCTGCTGTAAAATGCTTGATTTCGAGAGTGAGCGAAACTAATGAAAACATTGTTGGGTAAAACCTAAAGGGAAAGACCTAGCACCAAATCCAATTTGCCATCTGATCTAACTTCTGGAGGCAGTCAAAATGATCCTTAGAATTCTTCCCTACCTTATTCCTGTGCTGAGATACAGGCTGCTCCAACCTGCTGTAAAATGCTTGATTTCGAGAGTGAGCGAAACTAATGAAAACATTGTTGGGGTAAAACCTAAAGGGAAAGACCCTAGCACCAAATCCAATTTGCCATCTGATCTAACTTCTGGAGGCAGTCAAAATGATCCTTAGAATTCTTCCCTACCTTATTCCTGTGCTGAGATACAGGCTGCTCCAACCTGCTGTAAAATGCTTGATTTCGAGAGTGAGCGAAACTAATGAAAACATTGTTGGGGTAAAACCTAAAGGGAAAGACCTAGCACCAAATTCCATTGGCCATCTGATCTAACTTCTGGAGGCAGTCAAAATGATCCTTAGAATTCTTCCCTACCTTATTCCTGTGCTGAGATACAGGCTGCTCCAACCTGCTGTAAAATGCTTGATTTCGAGAGTGAGCGAAACTAATGAAAACATTGTTGGGGTAAAACCTAAAGGGAAAGACCTAGCACCAAATTGCATTGGCCATCTGATCTAACTTCTGGAGGCAGTCAAAATGAGTATTTGAATTCTTCCCTACCTTATTCCTGTGCTGAGATACAGGCTGCTCCAACCTGCTGTAAAATGCTTGATTTCGAGAGTGAGCGAAACTAATGAAAACATTGTTGGGGTAAAACCTAAAGGGAAAGACCTAGCACCAAATCCAATTTGCCATCTGATCTAACTTCTGGAGGCAGTCAAAATGAGTATTTGAATTCTTCCTACCTTATTCCTGTGCTGAGATACAGGCTGCTCCAACCTGCTGTAAAAATGCTTGATTTCGAGAGTGAGCGAAACTAATGAAAACATTGTTGGGGTAAAACCTAAAGGGAAAGACCTAGCACCAAATCCAATTTGCCATCTGATCTAACTTCTGGAGGCAGTCAAAATGATCCTTAGAATTCTTCCCTACCTTATTCCTGTGCTGAGATACAGGCTGCTCCAACCTGCTGTAAAATGCTTGATTTCGAGAGTGAGCGAAACTAATGAAAACATTGTTGGGGTAAAACCTAAAGGGAAAGACCTAGCACCAAATTCCATTGGCCATCTGATCTAACTTCTGGAGGCAGTCAAAATGATCCTTAGAATTCTTCCCTACCTTATTCCTGTGCTGAGATACAGGCTGCTCCAACCTGCTGTAAAATGCTTGATTTCGAGAGTGAGCGAAACTAATGAAAACATTGTTGGGGTAAAACCTAAAGGGAAAGACCTAGCACCAAATTACATTGGCCATCTGATCTAACTTCTGGAGGCAGTCAAAATGAGTATTTGAATTCTTCCCTACCTTATTCCTGTGCTGAGATACAGGCTGCTCCAACCTGCTGTAAAATGCTTGATTTCGAGAGTGAGCGAAACTAATGAAAACATTGTTGGGGTAAAACCTAAAGGGAAAGACCTAGCACCAAATTCCATTGGCCATCTGATCTAACTTCTGGAGGCAGTCAAAATGATCCTTAGAATTCTTCCCTACCTTATTCCTGTGCTGAGATACAGGCTGCTCCAACCTGCTGTAAAATGCTTGATTTCGAGAGTGAGCGAAACTAATGAAAACATTGTTGGGGTAAAACCTAAAGGGAAAGACCTAGCACCAAATTCCATTGGCCATCTGATCTAACTTCTGGAGGCAGTCAAAATGATCCTTAGAATTCTTCCCTACCTTATTCCTGTGCTGAGATACAGGCTGCTCCAACCTGCTGTAAAATGCTTGATTTCGAGAGTGAGCGAAACTAATGAAAACATTGTTGGGGTAAAACCTAAAGGGAAAGACCTAGCACCAAATTCCATTGGCCATCTGATCTAACTTCTGGAGGCAGTCAAAATGAGTATTTGAATTCTTCCCTACCTTATTCCTGTGCTGAGATACAGGCTGCTCCCAACCTGCTGTAAAATGCTTGATTTCGAGAGTGAGCGAAACTAATGAAAACATTGTTGGGGGTAAAACCTAAAGGGGAAAGACCTAGCACCAAATTCCATTGGCCATCTGATCTAACTTCTGGAGGCAGTCAAAATGAGTATTTGAATTCTTCCCTACCTTATTCCTGTGCTGAGATACAGGCTGCTCCAACCTGCTGTAAAATGCTTGATTTCGAGAGTGAGCGAAACTAATGAAAACATTGTTGGGGTAAAAACCTAAAGGGAAAGACCTAGCACCAAATCCCAATTTGCCATCTGATCTAACTTCTGGAGGCAGTCAAAATGATCCTTAGAATTCTTCCCTACCTTATTCCTGTGCTGAGATACAGGCTGCTCCAACCTGCTGTAAAATGCTTGATTTCAGAGAGTGAGCGAAACTAATGAAAACATTGTTGGGGTAAAACCTAAAGGGAAAGACCTAGCACCAAATCCAATTTGCCATCTGATCTAACTTCTGGAGGCAGTCAAAATGATCCTTAGAATTCTTCCCTACCTTATTCCTGTGCTGAGATACAGGCTGCTCCAACCTGCTGTAAAATGCTTGATTTCGAGAGTGAGCGAAACTAATGAAAACATTGTTGGGGTAAAACCCTAAAGGGAAAGACCTAGCACCAAATCCAATTTGCCATCTGATCTAACTTCTGGAGGCAGTCAAAATGATCCTTAGAATTCTTCCCCTACCTTATTCCTGTGCTGAGATACAGGCTGCTCCAACCTGCTGTAAAATGCTTGATTTCGAGAGTGAGCGAAACTAATGAAAACATTGTTGGGGTAAAACCTAAAGGGAAAGACCTAGCACCAAATTCCATTGGCCATCTGATCTAACTTCTGGAGGCAGTCAAAATGAGTCATTTGAATTCTTCCCTACCTTATTCCTGTGCTGAGATACAGGCTGCTCCAACCTGCTGTAAAATGCTTGATTTCGAGAGTGAGCGAAACTAATGAAAACATTGTTGGGGTAAAACCTAAAGGGAAAGACCTAGCACCAAATTCCATTGGCCATCTGATCTAACTTCTGGAGGCAGTCAAAATGAGTATTTGAATTCTTCCCTACCTTATTCCCTGTGCTGAGATACAGGCTGCTCCAACCTGCTGTAAAATGCTTGATTTCGAGAGTGAGCGAAACTAATGAAAACATTGTTGGGGGTAAAACCTAAAGGGAAAGACCTAGCACCAAATTCCATTGGCCATCTGATCTAACTTCTGGAGGCAGTCAAAATGAGTATTTGAATTCTTCCCTACCTTATTCCTGTGCTGAGATACAGGCTGCTCCAACCTGCTGTAAAATGCTTGATTTCGAGAGTGAGCGAAAACTAATGAAAACATTGTTGGGGTAAAACCTAAAGGGAAAGACCTAGCACCAAATCCAATTTGCCATCTGATCTAACTTCTGGAGGCAGTCAAAATGATCCTTAGAATTCTTCCCTACCTTATTCCTGTGCTGAGATACAGGCTGCTCCAACCTGCTGTAAAATGCTTGATTTCAAGAGTGAGCGAAACTAATGAAAACATTGTTGGGGGTAAAACCTAAAGGGAAAGACCTAGCACCAAATCCAATTTGCCATCTGATCTAACTTCTGGAGGCAGTCAAAATGATCCTTAGAATTCTTCCCTACCTTATTCCTGTGCTGAGATACAGGCTGCTCCAACCTGCTGTAAAATGCTTGATTTCGAGAGTGAGCGAAACTAATGAAAACATTGTTGGGGTAAAACCTAAAGGGAAAGACCTAGCACCAAATCCAATTTGCCCCATCTGATCTAACTTCTGGAGGCAGTCAAAATGATCCTTAGAATTCTTCCCTACCTTATTCCTGTGCTGAGATACAGGCTGCTCCAACCTGCTGTAAAATGCTTGATTTCGAGAGTGAGCGAAACTAATGAAAACATTGTTGGGGTAAAACCTAAAGGGAAAGACCTAGCACCAAATTCCATTGGCCATCTGATCTAACTTCTGGAGGCAGTCAAAATGATCCTTAGAATTCTTCCCTACCTTATTCCTGTGCTGAGATACAGGCTGCTCCAACCTGCTGTAAAATGCTTGATTTCGAGAGTGAGCGAAACTAATGAAAACATTGTTGGGGTAAAACCTAAAGGGAAAGACCTAGCACCAAATTCCATTGGCCATCTGATCTAACTTCTGGAGGCAGTCAAAATGAGTATTTGAATTCTTCCCTACCTTATTCCTGTGCTGAGATACAGGCTGCTCCAACCTGCTGTAAAATGCTTGATTTCGAGAGTGAGCGAAACTAATGAAAACATTGTTGGGGGTAAAACCTAAAGGGAAAGACCTAGCACCAAATCCAATTTGCCATCTGATCTAACTTCTGGAGGCAGTCAAAATGATCTTAGAATTCTTCCCTACCTTATTCCTGTGCTGAGATACAGGCTGCTCCAACCTGCTGTAAAATGCTTGATTTCGAGAGTGAGCGAAACTAATGAAAACATTGTTGGGGTAAAACCTAAAGGGAAAGACCTAGCACCAAATCCAATTTGCCATCTGATCTAACTTCTGGAGGCAGTCAAAAATGATCCTTAGAATTCTTCCCTACCTTATTCCTGTGCTGAGATACAGGCTGCTCCAACCTGCTGTTAAAATGCTTGATTTCGAGAGTGAGCGAAACTAATGAAAACATTGTTGGGGTAAAACCTAAAGGGAAAGACCTAGCACCAAATTCCATTGGCCATCTGATCTAACTTCTGGAGGCAGTCAAAATGATCCTTAGAATTCTTCCCTACCTTATTCCTGTGCTGAGATACAGGCTGCTCCAACCTGCTGTAAAATGCTTGATTTCGAGAGTGAGCGAAACTAATGAAAACATTGTTGGGGTAAAACCTAAAGGGAAAGACCTAGCACCAAATTGCATTGGCCATCTGATCTAACTTCTGGAGGCAGTCAAAATGATCCTTAGAATTCTTCCTACCTTATTCCTGTGCTGAGATACAGGCTGCTCCAACCTGCTGTAAAATGCTTGATTTCGAGAGTGAGCGAAACTAATGAAAACATTGTTGGGGTAAAACCTAAAGGGAAAGACCTAGCACCAAATTCCATTGGCCATCTGATCTAACATCTGGAGGCAGTCAAAATGATCCTTAGAATTCTTCCCTACCTTATTCCTGTGCTGAGATACAGGCTGCTCCAACCTGCTGTAAAATGCTTGATTTCGAGAGTGAGCGAAACTAATGAAAACATTGTTGGGGTAAAACCTAAAGGGAAAGACCTAGCACCAAATTTCCATTGGCCATCTGATCTAACTTCTGGAGGCAGTCAAAATGAGTATTTGAATTCTTCCCTACCTTATTCCTGTGCTGAGATACAGGCTGCTCCACCTGCTGTAAAATGCTTGATTTCGAGAGTGAGCGAAACTAATGAAAACATTGTTGGGGGTAAAACCTAAAGGGAAAGACCTAGCACCAAATTCCATTGGCCATCTGATCTAACTTCTGGAGGCAGTCAAAATGAGTATTTGAATTCTTCCCTACCTTATTCCTGTGCTGAGATACAGGCTGCTCCAACCTGCTGTAAAATGCTTGATTTCGAGAGTGAGCGAAACTAATGAAAACATTGTTGGGGGTAAAACCTAAAGGGAAAGACCTAGCACCAAATCCCAATTTGCCATCTGATCTAACTTCTGGAGGCAGTCAAAATGATCCTTAGAATTCTTCCCTACCTTATTCCTGTGCTGAGATACAGGCTGCTCCAACCTGCTGTAAAATGCTTGATTTCAAGAGTGAGCGAAACTAATGAAAACATTGTTGGGGTAAAACCTAAAGGGAAAGACCTAGCACCAAATCCAATTTGCCATCTGATCTAACTTCTGGAGGCAGTCAAAATGATCCTTAGAATTCTTCCCTACCTTATTCCTGTGCTGAGATACAGGCTGCTCCAACCTGCTGTAAAATGCTTGATTTCGAGAGTGAGCGAAACTAATGAAAACATTGTTGGGGTAAAACCTAAAGGGAAAGACCTAGCACCAAATCCAATTTGCCATCTGATCTAACTTCTGGAGGCAGTCAAAATGATCCTTAGAATTCTTCCCTACCTTATTCCTGTGCTGAGATACAGGCTGCTCAACCTGCTGTAAAATGCTTGATTTCGAGAGTGAGCGAAACTAATGAAAACATTGTTGGGGTAAAACCTAAAGGGAAAGACCTAGCACCAAATCCAATTTGCCATCTGATCTAACTTCTGGAGGCAGTCAAAATGATCCTTAGAATTCTTCCCTACCTTATTCCTGTGCTGAGATACAGGCTGCTCTAACCTGCTGTAAAATGCTTGATTTCGAGAGTGAGCGAAACTAATGAAAACATTGTTGGGGTAAAACCTAAAGGGAAAGACCTAGCACCAAATTCCATTGGCCATCTGATCTAACTTCTGGAGGCAGTCAAAATGATCCTTAGAATTCTTCCCTACCTTATTCCTGTGCTGAGATACAGGCTGCTCCAACCTGCTGTAAAATGCTTGATTTCGAGAGTGAGCGAAACTAATGAAAACATTGTTGGGGTAAAACCTAAAGGGAAAGACCTAGCACCAAATTCCATTGGCCATCTGATCTAACTTCTGGAGGCAGTCAAAATGAGTATTTGAATTCTTCCCTACCTTATTCCTGTGCTGAGATACAGGCTGCTCCAACCTGCTGTAAAATGCTTGATTTCGAGAGTGAGCGAAACTAATGAAAACATTGTTGGGGTAAAACCTAAAGGGAAAGACCTAGCACCAAATCCAATTTGCCATCTGATCTAACTTCTGGAGGCAGTCAAAATGATCCTTAGAATTCTTCCCTACCTTATTCCTGTGCTGAGATACAGGCTGCTCCAACCCTGCTGTAAAATGCTTGATTTCGAGAGTGAGCGAAACTAATGAAAACATTGTTGGGGTGTAAAACCTAAAGGGAAAGACCTAGCACCAAATCCAATTTGCCATCTGATCTAACTTCTGGAGGCAGTCAAAATGATCCTTAGAATTCTTCCCTACCTTATTCCTGTGCTGAGATACAGGCTGCTCCAACCTGCTGTAAAATGCTTGATTTCGAGAGTGAGCGAAACTAATGAAAACATTGTTGGGGTAAAACCTAAAGGGAAAGACCTAGCACCAAATTCCATTGGCCATCTGATCTAACTTCTGGAGGCAGTCAAAATGATCCTTAGAATTCTTCCCTACCTTATTCCTGTGCTGAGATACAGGCTGCTCCAACCTGCTGTAAAATGCTTGATTTCGAGAGTGAGCGAAACTAATGAAAACATTGTTGGGGTAAAACCTAAAGGGAAAGACCTAGCACCAAATTGCATTGGCCATCTGATCTAACTTCTGGAGGCAGTCAAAATGAGTATTTGAATTCTTCCCTACCTTATTCCTGTGCTGAGATACAGGCTGCTCCAACCTGCTGGTAAAAATGCTTGATTTCGAGAGTGAGCGAAACTAATGAAAACATTGTTGGGGTAAAACCTAAAGGGAAAGACCTAGCACCAAATCCAATTTGCCATCTGATCTAACTTCTGGAGGCAGTCAAAATGAGTATTTGAATTCTTCCCTACCTTATTCCTGTGCTGAGATACAGGCTGCTCCAACCTGCTGTAAAATGCTTGATTTCGAGAGTGAGCGAAACTAATGAAAACATTGTTGGGGTAAAACCTAAAGGGAAAGACCTAGCACCAAATCCAATTTGCCATCTGATCTAACTTCTGGAGGCAGTCAAAATGATCCTTAGAATTCTTCCCTACCTTATTCCTGTGCTGAGATACAGGCTGCTCCAACCTGCTGTAAAATGCTTGATTTCGAGAGTGAGCGAAACTAATGAAAACATTGTTGGGGTAAAACCTAAAGGGAAAGACCTAGCACCAAATTCCATTGGCCATCTGATCTAACTTCTGGAGGCAGTCAAAATGATCCTTAGAATTCTTCCCTACCTTATTCCTGTGCTGAGATACAGGCTGCTCCAACCTGCTGTAAAATGCTTGATTTCGAGAGTGAGCGAAACTAATGAAAACATTGTTGGGGTAAAACCTAAAGGGAAAGACCTAGCACCAAATTACATTGGCCATCTGATCTAACTTCTGGAGGCAGTCAAAATGAGTATTTGAATTCTTCCCTACCTTATTCCTGTGCTGAGATACAGGCTGCTCCAACCTGCTGTAAAATGCTTGATTTCGAGAGTGAGCGAAACTAATGAAAACATTGTTGGGGTAAAACCTAAAGGGAAAGACCTAGCACCAATTCCATTGGCCATCTGATCTAACTTCTGGAGGCAGTCAAAATGATCCTTAGAATTCTTCCCTACCTTATTCCTGTGCTGAGATACAGGCTGCTCCAACCTGCTGTAAAATGCTTGATTTCGAGAGTGAGCGAAACTAATGAAAACATTGTTGGGGTAAAACCTAAAGGGGAAAGACCTAGCACCAAATTCCATTGGCCATCTGATCTAACTTCTGGAGGCAGTCAAAATGATCCTTAGAATTCTTCCCTACCTTATTCCTGTGCTGAGATACAGGCTGCTCCAACCTGCTGTAAAAATGCTTGATTTCGAGAGTGAGCGAAACTAATGAAAACATTGTTGGGGTAAAACCTAAAGGGAAAGACCTAGCACCAAATTCCATTGGCCATCTGATCTAACTTCTGGAGGCAGTCAAAATGAGTATTTGAATTCTTCCCTACCTTATTCCTGTGCTGAGATACAGGCTGCTCCAACCTGCTGTAAAATGCTTGATTTCGAGAGTGAGCGAAACTAATGAAAACATTGTTGGGGTAAAACCTAAAGGGAAAGACCTAGCACCAAATTCCATTGGCCATCTGATCTAACTTCTGGAGGCAGTCAAAATGAGTATTTGAATTCTTCCCTACCTTATTCCTGTGCTGAGATACAGGCTGCTCCAACCTGCTGTAAAATGCTTGATTTCGAGAGTGAGCGAAACTAATGAAAACATTGTTGGGGTAAAACCTAAAGGGAAAGACCTAGCACCAAATCCAATTTGCCATCTGATCTAACTTCTGGAGGCAGTCAAATGATCCTTAGAATTCTTCCCTACCTTATTCCTGTGCTGAGATACAGGCTGCTCCAACCTGCTGTAAAATGCTTGATTTCAAGAGTGAGCGAAACTAATGAAAACATTGTTGGGGTAAAACCTAAAGGGAAAGACCTAGCACCAAATCCAATTTGCCCATCTGATCTAACTTCTGGAGGCAGTCAAAATGATCCTTAGAATTCTTCCCTACCTTATTCCTGTGCTGAGATACAGGCTGCTCCAACCTGCTGTAAAATGCTTGATTTCGAGAGTGAGCGAAACTAATGAAAACATTGTTGGGGTAAAACCTAAAGGGAAAGACCTAGCACCAAATCCAATTTGCCATCTGATCTAACTTCTGGAGGCAGTCAAAATGATCCTTAGAATTCTTCCCTACCTTATTCCTGTGCTGAGATACAGGCTGCTCCAACCTGCTGTAAAATGCTTGATTTCGAGAGTGAGCGAAACTAATGAAAACATTGTTGGGGGTAAAACCTAAAGGGAAAGACCTAGCACCAAATCCAATTTGCCATCTGATCTAACTTCTGGAGGCAGTCAAAATGATCCTTAGAATTCTTCCCTACCTTATTCCTGTGCTGAGATACAGGCTGCTCCTAACCTGCTGTAAAATGCTTGATTTCGAGAGTGAGCGAAACTAATGAAAACATTGTTGGGGTAAAACCTAAAGGGAAAGACCTAGCACCAATTCCATTGGCCATCTGATCTAACTTCTGGGAGGCAGTCAAAATGATCCTTAGAATTCTTCCCTACCTTATTCCTGTGCTGAGATACAGGCTGCTCCAACCTGCTGTAAAATGCTTGATTTCGAGAGTGAGCGAAACTAATGAAAACATTGTTGGGGTAAAAACCTAAAGGGAAAGACCTAGCACCAAATCCAATTTGCCATCTGATCTAACTTCTGGAGGCAGTCAAAATGAGCCTTAGAATTCTTCCCTACCTTATTCCTGTGCTGAGATACAGGCTGCTCCAACCTGCTGTAAAATGCTTGATTTCGAGAGTGAGCGAAACTAATGAAAACATTGTTGGGGTAAAACCTAAAGGGAAAGACCTAGCACCAAATCCAATTTGCCATCTGATCTAACTTCTGGAGGCAGTCAAAATGATCCTTAGAATTCTTCCCTACCTTATTCCTGTGCTGAGATACAGGCTGCTCCAACCTGCTGTAAAATGCTTGATTTCGAGGAGTGAGCGAAACTAATGAAAACATTGTTGGGGTAAAACCTAAAGGGAAAGACCTAGCACCAAATCCAATTTGCCATCTGATCTAACTTCTGGAGGCAGTCAAAATGATCCTTAGAATTCTTCCCTACCTTATTCCTGTGCTGAGATACAGGCTGCTCCAACTGCTGTAAAATGCTTGATTTCGAGAGTGAGCGAAACTAATGAAAACATTGTTGGGGGTAAAACCTAAAGGGAAAGACCTAGCACCAAATTCCATTGGCCATCTGATCTAACTTCTGGAGGCAGTCAAAATGATCCTTAGAATTCTTCCCTACCTTATTCCTGTGCTGAGATACAGGCTGCTCCAACCTGCTGTAAAATGCTTGATTTCGAGAGTGAGCGAAACTAATGAAAACATTGTTGGGGTAAAACCTAAAGGGAAAGACCTAGGCACCAAATTCCATTGGCCATCTGATCTAACTTCTGGAGGCAGTCAAAATGAGTATTTGAATTCTTCCCTACCTTATTCCTGTGCTGAGATACAGCTGCTCCAACCTGCTGTAAAATGCTTGATTTCGAGAGTGAGCGAAACTAATGAAAACATTGTTGGGGTAAAACCTAAAGGGAAGACCTAGCACCAAATTCCATTGGCCATCTGTATCTAACTTCTGGAGGCAGTCAAAATGAGTACTTTGAATTCTTCCCTACCTTATTCCTGTGCTGAGATACAGGCTGCTCCAACCTGCTGTAAATGCTTGATTTCGAGAGTGAGCGAAACTAATGAAAACATTGTTGGGGTAAAACCTAAAGGGAAAGACCTAGCACCAAATCCAATTTGCCATCTGATCTAACTTCTGGAGGCAGTCAAAATGATCCTTAGAATTCTTCCCTACCTTATTCCTGTGCTGAGATACAGGCTGCTCCAACCTGCTGTAAAATGCTTGATTTCGAGAGTGAGCGAAACTAATGAAAACATTGTTGGGGTAAAACCTAAAGGGAAAGACCTAGCACCAAATCCAATTTGCCATCTGATCTAACTTCTGGAGGCAGTCAAAATGATCCTTAGAATTCTTCCCTACCTTATTCCTGTGCTGAGATACAGGCTGCTCCAACCTGCTGTAAAAATGCTTGATTTCGAGAGTGAGCGAAACTAATGAAAACATTGTTGGGGTAAAACCTAAAGGGAAAGACCTAGCACCAAATCCAATTTGCCATCTGATCTAACTTCTGGATGGCAGTCAAAATGATCCTTAGAATTCTTCCCTACCTTATTCCTGTGCTGAGATACAGGCTGCTCCAACCTGCTGTAAAATGCTTGATTTCGAGAGTGAGCGAAACTAATGAAAACATTGTTGGGGGTAAAACCTAAAGGGAAAGACCTAGCACCCAAAATCCATTGGCCATCTGATCTAACTTCTGGAGGCAGTCAAAATGATCCTTAGAATTCTTCCCTACCTTATTCCTGTGCTGAGATACAGGCTGCTCCAACCTGCTGTAAAATGCTTGATTTCGAGAGTGAGCGAAACTAATGAAAACATTGTTGGGGGTAAAACCCTAAAGGGAAAGACCTAGCACCAAATCCAATTTGCCATCTGATCTAACTTCTGGAGGCAGTCAAAATGATCCTTAGAATTCTTCCCTACCTTATTCCTGTGCTGAGATACAGGCTGCTCCAACCTGCTGTAAAATGCTTGATTTCGAGAGTGAGCGAAACTAATGAAAACATTGTTGGGGTAAAACCTAAAGGGAAAGACCTAGCACCAAATCCAATTGGCCATCTGATCTAACTTCTGGAGGCAGTCTAAATGATCCTTAGAATTCTTCCTACCTTATTCCTGTGCTGAGATACAGGCTGCTCCAACCTGCTGTAAAATGCTTGAATTTCGAGAGTGAGCGAAAACTAATGAAAACATTGTTGGGGGTAAAACCTAAAGGGAAAGACCTAGCACCAAATCCAATTTGCCATCTGATCTAACTCTAGGAGGCAGTCAAAATGATCCTTAGAATCTCTTCCCTACCTTATTCCTGTGCTGAGATACAGGCTGCTCCACACCTGCTGTAAAATGCTTGATTTCGAGAGTGAGCGAAACTAATGAAAACATTGTTGGGGTAAAACCTAAAGGGAAAAGACCTAGCACCAAATCCAATTTGCCATCTGATCTAACTTCTGGAGGCAGTCAAAATGAGTATTTTGAATTCTTCCCTACCTTATTCCTGTGCTGAGATACAGGCTGCTCCAACCTGCTGTAAAATGCTTGATTTCCAGAGTGAGCGAAACTAATGAAAACATTGTTGGGGTAAAACCTAAAGGGAAAGACCTAGCACCAAATTGCATTGGCCATCTGATCTAACTTCTGGAGGCAGTCAAAATGATCCTTAGAATTCTTCCCTACCTTATTCCTGTGCTGAGATACAGGCTGCTCCAACCTGCTGTAAAATGCTTGATTTCGAGAGTGAGCGAAACTAATGAAAACATTGTTGGGGTAAAACCTAAAGGGAAAGACCTAGCACCAAATCCAATTTGCCATCTGATCTAACTTCTGGAGGCAGTCAAATGATCCTTAGAATTCTTCCCTACCTTATTCCTGTGCTGAGATACAGGCTGCTCCAACACTGCTGTAAAATGCTTGATTTCGAGAGTGAGCGAAACTAATGAAAACATTGTTGGGGTAAAACCTAAAGGGAAAGACCTAGCACCAAATCCAATTTGCCATCTGATCTAACTTCTGGAGGCAGTCAAAATGATCCTTAGAATTCTTCCCTACCTTATTCCTGTGCTGAGATACAGGCTGCTCCAACCTGCTGTAAAATGCTTGATTTCGAGAGTGAGCGAAACTAATGAAAACATTGTTGGGGTAAAACCTAAAGGGAAAGACCTAGCACCAAATTCCATTGGCCATCTGATCTAACTTCTGGAGGCAGTCAAAATGAGTAATTGAATTCTTCCCTACCTTATTCCTGTGCTGAGATACAGGCTGCTCCAACCTGCTGTAAAATGCTTGATTTCGAGAGTGAGCGGAAACTAATGAAAACATTGTTGGGGTAAAACCTAAAGGGAAAGACCTAGCACCAAATCCAATTTGCCATCTGATCTAACTTCTGGAGGCAGTCAAAATGATCCTTAAGAATTCTTCCCTACCTTATTCCTGTGCTGAGATACAGGCTGCTCCAACCTGCTGTAAAATGCTTGATTTCGAGAGTGAGCGAAACTAATGAAAACATTGTTGGGGGGTAAAACCTAAAGGGAAAGACCTAGCACCAAATTCCATTGGCCATCTGATCTAACTTCTGGAGGCAGTCAAAATGATCCTTAGAATTCTTCCCTACCTTATTCCTGTGCTGAGATACAGGCTGCTCCAACCTGCTGTAAAATGCTTGATTTCGAGAGTGAGCGAAACTAATGAAAACATTGTTGGGGTAAAACCTAAAGGGAAAGACCTAGCACCAAATCCAATTTGCCATCTGATCTAACTTTCTGGAGGCAGTCAAAATGAGCTTAGAATTCTTCCCTACCTTATTCCCTGTGCTGAGATACAGGCTGCTCCAACCTGCTGTAAAATGCTTGATTTTCGAGAGTGAGCGAAACTAATGAAAACATTGTTGGGGTAAAACCTAAAGGGAAAGACCTAGCACCAAATCCAATTTGCCATCTGATCTAACTTCTGGAGGGCAGTCAAAATGATCCTTAGAATTCTTCCCTACCTTATTCCTGTGCTGAGATACAGGCTGCTCCAACATGCTGTAAAATGCTTGATTTCGAGAGTGAGCGAAACTAATGAAAACATTGTTGGGGTAAAACCTAAAGGGAAAGACCTAGCACCAAATTCCATTGGCCATCTGATCTAACTTCTGGAGGCAGTCAAAATGAGTATTTGAATTCTTCCCTACCTTATTCCTGTGCTGAGATACAGGCTGCTCCAACCTGCTGTAAAATGCTTGATTTCGAGAGTGAGCGAAACTAATGAAAACATTGTTGGGGTAAAACCCTAAAGGGAAAGACCTAGCACCAAATTGCATTGGCCATCTGATCTAACTTCTGGAGGCAGTCAAAATGATCCTTAGAATTCTTCCCTACCTTATTCCTGTGCTGAGATACAGGCTGCTCCAACCTGCTGTAAAATGCTTGATTTCGAGAGTGAGCGAAACTAATGAAAAACATTGTTGGGGTAAAACCTAAAGGGAAAGACCTAGCACCAAATCCAATTTGCCATCTGATCTAACTTCTGGAGGCAGTCAAAATGATCCTTAGAATTCTTCCCTACCTTATTCCTGTGCTGAGATACAGGCTGCTCCAACCTGCTGTAAAATGCTTGATTTCGAGAGTGAGCGAAACTAATGAAAACATTGTTGGGGTAAAACCTAAAGGGAAAGACCTAGCACCAAATCAATTTGCCATCTGATTCTAACTTCTGGAGGCAGTCAAAATGATCCTTAGAATTCTTCCCTACCTTATTCCTGTGCTGAGATACAGGCTGCTCCAACCTGCTGTAAAATGCTTGATTTCGAGAGTGAGCGAAACTAATGAAAACATTGTTGGGGTAAAACCTAAAGGGGAAAGACCTAGCACCAAATTCCATTGGCCATCTGATCTAACTTCTGGAGGCAGTCAAAATGATCCTTAGAATTCTTCCCTACCTTATTCCTGTGCTGAGATACAGGCTGCTCCAACCTGCTGTAAAATGCTTGATTTCGAGAGTGAGCGAAACTAATGAAAACATTGTTGGGGTAAAACCTAAGGAAAAGACCTAGCACCAAATCCAATTTGCCATCTGATCTAACTTCTGGAGGCAGTCAAATGATCCTTAGAATTCCTTCCCTACCTTATTCCTGTGCTGAGATACAGGCTGCTCCAACCTGCTGTAAAATGCTTGATTTCGAGAGTGAGCGAAACTAATGAAAACATTGTTGGGGGTAAAACCTAAAGGGAAAGACCTAGCACCAAATCCAATTTGCCATCTGATCTAACTTCTGGAGGCAGTCAAAATGATCCTTAGAATTCTTCCCTACCTTATTCCTGTGCTGAGATACAGGCTGCTCCAACCTGCTGTAAAATGCTTGATTTCGAGAGTGAGCGAAACTAATGAAAACATTGTTGGGGTAAAACCTAAAGGGAAAGACCTAGCACCAAATCCAATTTGCCCATCTGATCTAACTTCTGGAGGCAGTCAAAATGATCCTTAGAATTCTTCCCTACCTTATTCCTGTGCTGAGATACAGGCTGCTCCAACCTGCTGTAAAATGCTTGATTTCGAGAGTGAGCGAAACTAATGAAAACATTGTTGGGGTAAAACCTAAAGGGAAAGACCTAGCACCAAATCCAATTTGCCATCTGATCTAACTTCTGGAGGCAGTCAAAATGATCCTTAGAATTCTTCCCTACCTTATTCCTGTGCTGAGATACAGGCTGCTCCAACCTGCTGTAAAATGCTTGATTTCGAGAGTGAGCGAAACTAATGAAAAACATTGTTGGGGTAAAACCTAAAGGGAAAGACCTAGCACCAAATTCCATTGGCCATCTGATCTAACTTCTGGAGGCAGTCAAAATGATCCTTAGAATTCTTCCCTACCTTATTTCCTGTGCTGAGATACAGGCTGCTCCAACCTGCTGTAAAATGCTTGATTTCGAGAGTGAGCGAAACTAATGAAAACATTGTTGGGGGTTAAAACCTAAAGGGAAAAGACCTAGCACCAAATTCCATTGGCCATCTGATCTAACTTCTGGAGGCAGTCAAAATGAGTATTAGAATTCTTCCCTACCCTTATTCCTGTGCGTGAGGATACAGGCTGCTCCAACCTGCTGTAAATGCTTGATTTCGAGAGTGAGAGCGAAACTAATGAAAACATTGTTGGGGTAAAACCTAAAGGGAAAGACCTAGCACCAAATTCCAATTGGCCATCTGATCTAACTTCTGGAGGCAGTCAAAATGATCCTTAGAATTCTCCCTACCTTATTCCTGTGCTGAGATACAGGCTGCTCCAACCTGCTGTAAAAATGCTTGATTTCGAGAGTGAGCGAAACTAATGAAAAACATTGTTGGGGGTAAAACCTAAAGGGAAAGACCTAGCACCAAATTCCATTGCCATCTGATCTAACTTCTGGAGGCAGTCAAAATGATCCTTAGAATTCTTCCCTACCTTATTCCTGTGCTGAGATACAGGCTGCTCCAACCTGCTGTAAAATGCTTGATTTCGAGAGTGAGCGAAACTAATGAAAACATTGTTGGGGTAAAACCTAAAGGGAAAAGACCTAGCACCAAATTCAATTTGCCATCTGATCTAACTTCTGGAGGCAGTCAAAATGATCCTTAGAATTCTTCCCTACCTTATTCCTGTGCTGAGATACAGGCTGCTCCAACCTGCTGTAAAATGCTTGATTTCGAGAGTGAGCGAAACTAATGAAAACATTGTTGGGGTAAAACCTAAAGGGAAAGACCTAGCACCAAATTCCATTGGCCATCTGATCTAACTTCTGGAGGCAGTCAAAATGATCCTTAGAATTCTTCCCTACCTTATTCCTGTGCTGAGATACAGGCTGCTCCAACCTGCTGTAAAATGCTTGATTTCGAGAGTGAGCGAAACTAATGAAAACATTGTTGGGGTAAAACCTAAAGGGAAAGACCTAGCACCAAATCCAATTTGCCATCTGATCTAACTTCTGGAGGCAGTCAAAATGATCCTTAGAATTCTTCCTACCTTATTCCTGTGCTGAGATACAGGCTGCTCCAACCTGCTGTAAAATGCTTGATTTTCGGAGAGTGAGCGAAACTAATGAAAACATTGTTGGGGTAAAACCTAAAGGGAAAGACCTAGCACCAAATCCAATTTGCCATCTGATCTAACTTCTGGAGGCAGTCAAAATGATCCTTAGAATTCTTCCCTACCTTATTCCTGTGCTGAGATACAGGCTGCTCCAACCTGCTGTAAAATGCTTGATTTCGAGAGTGAGCGAAACTAATGAAAACATTGTTGGGGTAAAACCTAAAGGGAAAGACCTAGCACCAAATCCAATTTGCCATCTGATCTAACTTCTGGAGGCAGTCAAAATGATCCTTAGAATTCTTCCCCTACCTTATTCCTGTGCTGAGATACAGGCTGCTCCAAGCTGCTGTAAAATGCTTGATTTCGAGAGTGAGCGAAACTAATGAAAACATTGTTGGGGTAAAACCTAAAGGGAAAGGACCTAGCACCAAATCCAATTTGCCATCTGATCTAACTTCTGGAGGCAGTCAAAATGATCCTTAGAATTCTTCCCTACCTTATTCCTGTGCTGAGATACAGGCTGCTCCTAACCTGCTGTAAAATGCTTGATTTCGAGAGGTGAGCGAAACTAATGAAAAACATTGTTGGGGTAAAACCTAAAGGGGAAAGACCTAGCACCAAATTCCATTTGCCATCTGATCTAACTTCTGGAGGCAGTCAAAATGATCCTTAGAATTCTTCCCTACCTTATTCCTGTGCTGAGATACAGGCTGCTCCAACCTGCTGTAAAATGCTTGATTTCGAGAGTGAGCGAAACTAATGAAAACATTGTTGGGGTAAAACCTAAAGGGAAAGGACCTAGCACCAAAATTCCATTGGCCATCTGATCTAACTTCTGGAGGCAGTCAAAATGATCCTTAGAATTCTTCCCTACCTTATTCCTGTGCTGAGATACAGGCTGCTCCAACCTGCTGTAAAATGCTTGATTTCGAGAGTGGAGCGAAACTAATGAAAACATTGTTGGGTAAAACCTAAAGGGAAAGACCTAGCACCAAATTCCATTGGCCATCTGATCTAACTTCTGGAGGCAGTCAAAATGAGTATTGAATTCTTCCCTACCTTATTCCTGTGCTGAGATACAGGCTGCTCCAACCTGCTGTAAAATGCTTGATTTCGAGAGTGAGCGAAACTAATGAAAACATTGTTGGGGGTAAAACCTAAAGGGAAAGACCTAGCACCAAATCCAATTTGCCATCTGATCTAACTTCTGGAGGCAGTCAAAATGAGCCTTAGGAATTCTTCCCTACCTTATTCCTGTGCTGAGATACAGGCTGCTCCAACCTGCTGTAAAATGCTTGATTTCCAGAGTGAGCGAAACTAATGAAAACATTGTTGGGGGTAAAACCTAAAGGGAAAGACCTAGCACCAAATCCAATTTGCCATCTGATCTAACTTCTGGAGGCAGTCAAAATGATCCTTAGAATTCTTCCCTACCTTATTCCCTGTGCTGAGATACAGGCTGCTCCAACCTGCTGTAAAATGCTTGATTTTCGAGAGTGGAGCGAAACTAATGAAAACATTGTTGGGGGGTAAAACCTAAAGGGAAAGACCTAGCACCAAATTCCATTGGCCATCGATCTAACTTCTGGAGGCAGTCAAAATGATCCTTAGAATTCTTCCCTACCTTACTTCCTGTGCTGAGATACAGGCTGCTCCAACCTGCTGTAAAATGCTTGATTTCGAGAGTGAGCGTAAACTAATGAAAACATTGTTGGGGTAAAACCTAAAGGGAAAGACCTAGCACCAAATTCCATTGGCCATCTGATCTAACTTCTGGAGGCAGTCAAAATGATCCTTAGAATTCTTCCCCTACCTATTCCTGTGCTGAGATACAGGCTGCTCCAACCTGCTGTAAAATGCTTGATTTCGAGAGTGAGCGAAACTAATGAAAACATTGTTGGGGTAAAACCTAAAGGGAAAGACCTAGCACCAAATTCCATTGGCCATCTGATCTAACTTCTGGAGGCAGTCAAAAATGAGTATTTGAATTCTTCCCTACCTTATTCCTGTGCTGAGATACAGGCTGCTCCAACCTGCTGTAAAATGCTTGATTTCGAGAGTGAGCGAAACTAATGAAAAACATTGTTGGGGTAAAACCTAAAGGGAAAGACCTAGCACCAAATCCAATTTGCCATCTGATCTAACTTCTGGAGGCAGTCAAAATGAGCCTTAGAATTCTTCCCTACCTTATTCCTGTGCTGAGATACAGGCTGCTCCAACCTGCTGTAAAATGCTTGATTTCCAGAGTGAGCGAAACTAATGAAAACATTGTTGGGGTAAAACCTAAAGGGAAAGACCTAGCACCAAATCCAATTTGCCATCTGATCTAACTTCTGGAGGCAGTCAAAATGATCCTTAGAATTCTTCCCTACCTTATTCCTGTGCTGAGATACAGGCTGCTCCCAACCTGCGTGTAAAATGCTTGATTTCGAGAGTGAGCGAAACTAATGAAAACATTGTTGGGGGTAAAACCTAAAGGGAAAGACCTAGCACCAAATCCATTGGCCATCTGATCTAACTTCTGGAGGCAGTCAAAATGATCCTTAGAATTCTTCCCTACCTTATTCCTGTGCTGAGATACAGGCTGCTCCAACCTGCTGTAAAATGCTTGATTTCGAGAGTGAGCGAAACTAATGAAAACATTGTTGGGGTAAAACCTAAAGGGAAAGACCTAGCACCAAATTCCATTGGCCATCTGATCTAACTTCTGGAGGCAGTCAAAATGATCCTTAGAATTCTTCCCTACCTTATTCCTGTGCTGAGATACAGGCTGCTCCAACCTGCTGTAAAATGCTTGATTTCGAGAGTGAGCGAAACTAATGAAAACATTGTTGGGGTAAAACCTAAAGGGAAAGACCTAGCACCAAATTCCATTGGCCATCTGATCTAACTTCTGGAGGCAGTCAAAATGAGTATTTGAATTCTTCCCTACCTTATTCCTGTGCTGAGATACAGGCTGCTCCAACCTGCTGTAAAATGCTTGATTTCGAGAGTGAGCGAAACTAATGAAAACATTGTTGGGGTAAAACCTAAAGGGAAAGACCTAGCACCAAATCCAAATTTGCCATCTGATCTAACTTCTGGAGGCAGTCAAAATGATCCTTAGAATTCTTCCCTACCTTATTCCTGTGCTGAGATACAGGCTGCTCCAACCTGCTGTAAAATGCTTGATTTCCAGAGTGAGCGAAACTAATGAAAACATTGTTGGGGTAAAACCTAAAGGGAAAGACCTAGCACCAAATCCAATTTGCCATCTGATCTAACTTCTGGAGGGCAGTCAAAATGATCCTTAGAATTCTTCCCTACCTTATTCCTGTGCTGAGATACAGGCTGCTCCAACCTGCTGTAAAATGCTTGATTTCGAGAGTGAGCGAAACTAATGAAAGACATTGTTGGGGTAAAACCTAAAGGGAAAGACCTAGCACCAAAATCCAATTTGCCATCTGATCTAACTTCTGGAGGCAGTCCAAAATGATCCTTAGAATTCTTCCCTACCTTATTCCTGTGCTGAGGATACAGGCTGCTCCAAGCTGCTGTAAAATGCTTGATTTCGAGATGTGAGCGAAACTAATGAAAACATTGTTGGGGTAAAACCTAAAGGGAAAGGACCTAGCACCAAATTCATTGGCCATCTGATCTAACTTCTGGAGGCAGTCAAAATGATCCTTAGAATTCTTCCCTACCTTATTCCTGTGCTGAGATACAGGCTGCTCCCAACCTGCTGTAAAATGCTGATTTCCAGAGTGAGCGAAACTAATGAAAACATTGTTGGGGTAAAACCTAAAGGGAAAGACCTAGCACCAAATCCAATTTGCCATCTGATCTAACTTCTGGAGGCAGTCAAAATGATCCTTAGAATTCTTCCCTACCTTATTCCTGTGCTGAGATACAGGCTGCTCCAACCTGCTGTAAAATGCTTGATTTCGAGAGTGAGCGAAACTAATGAAAACATTGTTGGGGGTAAAACCTAAAGGGAAAGACCTAGCACCAAATCCAATTTGCCATCTGATCTAACTTCTGGAGGCAGTCAAAATGATCCTTAGAATTCTTCCCTACCTTATTCCTGTGCTGAGATACAGGCTGCTCCAACCTGCTGTAAAATGCTTGATTTCGAGAGGTGAGCGAAACTAATGAAAACATTGTTGGGGTAAAACCTAAAGGGAAAGACCTAGCACCAAATCCAATTTGCCATCTGATCTAACTTCTGGAGGCAGTCAAAATGATCCTTAGAATTCTTCCCTACCTTATTCCTGTGCTGAGATACAGGCTGCTCCAACCTGCTGTAAAATGCTTGATTTCGGAGAGTGAGCGAAACTAATGAAAACATTGTTGGGGTAAAACCTAAGGGAAAGACCTAGCACCAAATTCCATTGCCATCTGATCTAACTTCTGGAGGCAGTCAAAATGATCCTTAGAATTCTTCCCTACCTTATTCCTGTGCTGAGATACAGGCTGCTCCAACCTGCTGTAAATTGCTTGATTTCGAGAGTGAGCGAAACTAATGAAAACATTGTTGGGGGTAAAACCTCAAGGGAAAGACCTAGCACCAAATCCAATTTGCCATCTGATCTAACTTCTGGAGGCAGTCAAAATGATCCTTAGAATTCTTCCCTACCTTATTCCTGTGCTGGAGATACAGGCTGCTCCAACCTGCTGTAAAATGCTTGATTTCGAGAGTGAGCGAAACTAATGAAAACATTGTTGGGGTTAAAACCTAAAGGGAAAGACCTAGCACCAAATCAATTTGCCATCTGATCTAACTTCTGGAGGCAGTCAAAATGATCCTTAGAATTCTTCCCTACCTTATTCCTGTGCTGAGATACAGGCTGCTCCAACCTGCTGTAAAATGCTTGATTTCGAGAGTGAGCGAAACTAATGAAAACATTGTTGGGGTAAAACCTAAAGGGAAAGACCTAGCACCAAATCCAATTTGCCATCTGATCTAACTTCTGGAGGCAGTCAAAATGATCCTTAGAATTCTTCCCTACCTTATTCCTGTGCTGAGATACAGGCTGCTCCAACCTGGCTGTAAAATGCTTGATTTCGAGAGTGAGCGAAACTAATGAAAACATTGTTGGGGTAAAACCTAAAGGGGAAAGACCTAGCACCAAATTCCATTGGCCATCTGATCTAACTTCTGGAGGCAGTCAAAATGATCCTTAGAATTCTTCCCCTACCTTATTCCTGTGCTGAGATACAGGCTGCTCCAACCTGCTGTAAAATGCTTGATTTCCAGAAGTGAGCGAAACTAATGAAAACATTGTTGGGGTAAAACCTAAAGGGAAAGACCCTAGCACCAAATTCCATTGGCCATCTGATCTAACTTCTGGAGGCAGTCAAAATGATCCTTAGAATTCTTCCCTACCTTA